>NW_026057585.1:60181343-60192063 GCF_023721935.1 Panthera uncia
ACCACCACCTCTGCGACCTCCACCTCCTCCACCTCTACCACTGCCACCTCCACTCCACCATCTTCACCCCATTACCCCCGCCTCCACGACCTCCTCCACCTCCTGCACCTCCATCACCCCCACCTCTGCCACCTCCTCCACCTCCACCACCTCCTCCATCACCTCAACCTCCTCCACCTCCTCTACTTCCACCTCTTCCACCTCCATCTCCTCCACCTCCTCCGTGTCTATCATCACCACCTCCTCTACCTCTACTATCTCTATCACCTCCACCTCCACCTCCACCACTTCCACCTCTGCTACCTCCACCACCACCACCTCCACCTCCACCATCTCCACCATCACCTCCGCCTGCATCGCCACTGCCACCACGAGAACCACTTCTACCAGCAACACCTCTACTTCTGTCACCTCCACCACCTCCACTCCACTGCCTCTACTACCATGACCTCCATCACCACCCCCACCTCTACTATTGCCATGTCCATGACCACCTCCACCTCCACCACCTCCACCATCTAATTCATTGATCATGTGCATGTATATACCAAGCGTATAACACACATTTCTCTGCATATTTTATCTCTTAATCCTCTCACCTCTGTAAGGCAGGTTTTATTTTTATTCACATTTATCAAACGAGGGAACTGCTCAGAGAAATCAACCAGCTTATCCACGATCACACGGCAAGCACACTTCCAAATTGAAATTTGAACCCGGGTTATCGGACTCCAAACTGTTGTGCCATCCTGGTAGTGCATCACTTCTGTGTAGTCGTATCACTGTCTCCAGTCACGTATCATTGAGTAGACGTTTTTTGCAATAATGAACTTCAGTGCTGAAAATGGCACATCTTCTTGGTGTTGGCTCTGTTTATTTATTTATGTTTATGTATTTGTTTTGAGAGAGAGAGTGTGCACAAGTGGGGGAGGCGTATAGAGGGGTGAGATCATCCCAAGCATGCCCCATGCCATCAGCACAGAGCCCCACGTGGGGCTCAAACTCACGAACTGTGAGATCATGACCTGATCCGAAATTGGACGCTTAACCAACTAAGCCACCCAAGGGCCCCAAGAGATATTGGCTGCCTTTAAAGTAGATGATGTCAGTGAGAGAAAGTCCTATGACACTTATTTAATAAAAGCAAAGAACTATAAATAAATACATACATTCATACATACATAAATAAATGTAAATAACTCCTCTTTATTGAGACCTTACCCTGTGTCCAAAAATGTTTTAAGTCTTTTACATGTACTAATTTAATTATTTCAAACACCATATGAGTTTAGGGAGGCTCTGATCTTCATTTTACACGTGAGGACGCGGACTTTACGGAACTTGCCTATGTTCTCACCGCTAGGCAAGATACTGAGCAACAAAGACGAGACATACAGTCCACTGTGTTCCTTACCGTTACTGGTTCTGTGTATGCGTCTAATGAAGTGATTTATTTATTTCTGCCCTTAGTGGCTAGAATTCCTCTCAGGGAGATAACAGTCTTTCTTATGAAAATACCTTGATACACTATTTGGGAAGCAAGGCGTTATCAGGAGTTTCCGCAACACAAGAATAGTCAAACCCCTCTGCCTGAGAATGTGAGAGGAATTTAATTTTTGCTCCAGAGAAAGAGAAGGGAGGGGAGGAGCAGAGTGCCGTAGGAGAGAAGAATCGGCTGGGGTGGGGCATGGAATGGCACCTGGTGTTGTGCAGGGAGGCCAAGGAATGTTTAAGAACAGGCTATATACCTTAATGTCGAAGTTCTTAATGTTTTAGATGTAAATCTCTCCCTCCACGATGCCCATAAGTAGTACTATGTTCACAACTCTGAATGATTTTATTGTGATGATGGTCATTATTATTATCGGCAGAAATTGAGGAAGGGCCCGAATCTCACATTGGGCTCAATGCTGTGTGAAACGGAATCAGCAGATTTAAAATAGCCTAGAATCCTATACGTATGAGCAAGGGTTTGCCCTGGAATTGCAGACCCTGGAGGAGGGCTTCAGACATTCACAGGGGACTCCAGCCATTCCTTTCAAGATCTCTCCAGGAACAGAAGCACCAGGGGACACCTGAGTTACCTACTTCAGCAGGTTTAAACCTCCTAACAATCCTATCATTTCTTACTCTGGCCATTTTCTTTCCGAAAGAAAGAAACAGAGTTCAGAGAGAGTATGGAACTTTTGGGTCTATGACAATAAGAGAAACCCAGGATTCAAAGCCAGGTTGATTTCAAGTCCCGTGAACTTCCCAGGACTTCTCACGGTCTCACCTGTCTTGGTGTTTTTCTTCTGTGTTGATCCTCTGTGGGAGAGCCTCATAACTTCAGTGGTGGGGATTCTGAATTTCCAGGGCTTAGACCCAATTCAGCAACCAGGGTGGACTTCTGCATCTGGTTCTCAGTAGGGCAAGGGAATCTAGACCACCCCTGTGGGGGTGAGCCAACGACTAATTTAAAGTAGTGATGGGAATCGACCTGAATGGGAGTAGTAATAGTTTCCCAGTCTTAAAAATGTAAAAGTCACTTTTTCCTAGTTTTACACATGCAAATTTTTATTAAGATCTGCTCAGCCTCATAACAGAATTCTCATCATTTTATAGTATTTTTAAAACTAAAGACGAATACATGTTTATTGTAGAACATGTGTTAACTGAAAATTTCTTTCTGCTCTCCTAAATTGCCTTTTCGTTCCTTTATACACTTTCTTTGGATTTGATTCTTACTTAAATGTATAATAGAGTTGTGTCATAGCCTCAAAAAGAGGTGATTATCTGACTATCCTAGCATCTCACTTCTGTAACAACTGTCTTTCTTGGCTCTCCATCTAAAAAGCGAGGAGGAAGTGCATGGGAGCACTTATAATAGAGAACAGTGTTTCCCAAATTGTGTTTTCTGGAAAAATAATCCTATGAGATGTTAATGGATGTTGTGGGGAGGAGAAAGGCTCAAATGACTTGGAGAATGCTGTATTAAATTTAAAAAATAATGGTTTCTAAATTGCAGCCGAATGACAGGATTTTCTATAGGCTTTGGTGTTAACAGGGATTAAGGCTTCTCTAGAAAAAGGGAGAGGAAGACAGATAACATTTACTGAGCACTCAGGAGCCTGTGTCCTTTGGGCAACCCTGGTGTGAAGGGAAGAATATGGGACAGGGTAGCTAGAGGCCTCTCTTTCTCTTAGTTTGCCTCTGATGTGCGTTATGACCTTGGGCCAACTCCAGCCATCCAATCGTTGGTAAAATAAACAAGGATATGTTTGAGGTGGGGGTTAAAGGATGCATGATATTTTGATATGAGGAGCAGAGATGGTCCAGGTGGAGACAACTGAATGGGCAAAGTACAAGGCACTTTCCTACCCAGAGTGATAGGAAACCAAATAATTCTTCCCCTGTTTTGTAACAACTCTACCCTGTGAGTAGAAAAGGCAACTGGCGTATTTACTTCTGAGAGATAGACCTTCACATTCTTTTCATTTGTTTTAATGCTGAGAAACCCACCTGCCTTTTCCTAAGTGTTCCTGCCCACATAGGTAGACCACATCATAAAAATTCATGTTTGAAATAAGAAACCTCACTACTTCCCTCATTTTGACAGCCAGACTTTGGGCTTATGGAGAAATTACAGATGAATGTCTTCAAAATCCAGTGAAGGACTTTTATGGCCCGTTCCTTGAATGGCAGGTCTAGAATTTTCATACATGGCTTATTTTTACTAATTGTATAAAACATCTATGCACACTTGTTAGAAAAGTGTTCGTTTTATTAAGAGCAAAAACAGCATGAACCAGAACATTATTTGGATTCTAATTGTGAAATAAGTTACTCACTTAAAAAAAAAAAAGTCTCGAATTTGCAGCAGATCAACATTTCAATTCACCATCATTTCGTATCGGTGGAGCTGCAGAAATGACTACAGTAGGCATTGTGCTATCAAGGAGCTCACAGTTTGTGGGGAGACAGACTACGACACAGCTGAAGATGATAACACAGTGCCCCCGAAGCGACGCTTGTGTCCACAACAAAAACCCTACAGATCTCAAAGGGAAGAATAATGGTCTTGCTTATGGAGACTTACGCAGCTTCACAGACGTGGTATTTGAACTGCTTCGTGTAGCCGAATAGGATTTTGTCTCTAAGAGGAAGGACATAGAGGCAATGCTACTCCGAGAAGCCTTCCTGACGTCCATAACCAAATCAATTTCTTCCACGATTACTCTCATAAACAGTATTCTGATCCTGTGTCGCATGTACAGCCTCCGATGTTTCCGGTTTTTTGTACCATTTTTTGGTTCCCGTTTGTCTAGTTAATCTGGTTAATGTTAGATTATAGGCCTCTGAGAGCAGGGATCATGTCCTTCTTTTTTCTCACTACTTGGAACCCAAACCAACATGGACAAAGACAAAGAAGCAGGAGGTAAGGGCATTTTAGGGGAATGCACAGTAGTTCATTCAGCACGGCTAGAGTAGGATGCAGAGAGGAACCAGAGACTGGAAAAACCTTGAGCCAAAATGCGTTCGCTTGTAGCTACCAATTTCGAACTAAAGTAACCAGATGAAAGTGAGTTAGCCAACCAGCATTCCTAAATAGCCAGTTTGACTCTTCCCGCCCCCCCTCCCCGCACCCCACCTAATTAATCTATTGTTTCCAATGTCCCATGATTAAAAGTCATTGTTTACTCCAAAGCCAGGTAGTCGGGCCTCAGAGCTTTTTTTCAAAAATTCTTTTGGGGGTGCCTGGATGGCTCAGTCAGTTGAATGTCCAGCCTCGGCTCAGGTCATGATCTCGCGGTTCGTGAGTTTGAGCCCCGCGTCAGGCTCTGTGCTGTCAGCGTCCCCCTTCTCTGTCTGCCCCCCTACCCCCCGCTTGCACTCTTTTTCTCTCAAAAATAAAATACACATTAAAAACAATAAGTTAATAAAGTAAAAAACTCCTCTTGGTTCAAAGACCTCTCATTCTGTCTACTCATTCAGAGTGAAGAGGAACTTTGGGATAACACAATCCTTCTCAGGCTCCCAAGTCAAGTTCGATGTACTGCCTCGCAGAATCCTGGAACCTCTGGACTGGAAGGGACATCGGTTGGAGAAATTGAGGCTCAGGTTGAGGAAGTGACTTGCCGGGGACCACACAGCCAGGCAGGAGCAAAGCTGGGCCTGGAGCCCAGATGTATGCGACTCCACTCCATCTCGTCATCCCCTGCTTTTCTGAAGCCACTTGTCTTTCATTCAGCAAACTTCTGCACTTCCAGGCTTCCTGCCCCAGAAGAGTTTCCTGTTTTACCTCCAAAGCCATCAGCAGCCCTCGGGCCCCTGCCAAACATCTGGCACTTGACAGGGATGTTCCCTGCTTCCCCCTCTCTGCAGGGTGCTGAAGGGGTGGGTCGTGAATTATGCCTTGATTCCATCCAGCTAAGCAGAGTGTAAATAAACAGAAGCGTGGAGAGCATGTGTGTAGATGGATAGCCAGCGTTATGTATCCCTTTCTGTGCGGCTATCTGCAGGAGAGTCCTGGCAGCCCATCTCTGGGGATGCCTCAGGCTTCACCTCTCCCCTCGGCGGGGGCTCCCTGAGCCCCGGCCACTCTCTGTGCCCTCCATTTCTACCCCTCAAAACCCTCTCTTGACTCTCCCGTGATACGGAACTGCATATACGCCCCACAACATGCCATGTTCTTTCATGTGCCGCTTTTTCATTCTTGCTTTGTCCTTTGTTGGGCGTTCTCTCTCCTGATTTGTGGGCCTTTAAGAAAGCTCAGTTGAAGAGGAACTTCGGTGAAGCGTCCTTGATTCCTCCAAACTTAAGAGCTGCTTCACCTGTTCTCATTCTGCATGTTCAACCACTTTATACTTTCATTGTAGCATTTATCTTACTGGATTACGCTTGTCCATCTCCCCCACCAAGAATATAATATTGATACCTACAATGTATTAAATTTTTGTTTTCGTTTTATTTAAATCCAAATTAATTAAGATGCAATACAGCAATGATTTCAGGAGTAGAATTCAGTGATTCACCACTTACATAGGACACCCAGTGCTTATCCCAACAAGTGGCCTCCTTAATACCCATCACATATTTAGCCCGACCCCATCTTCCTTATCCATTCACCTGTTGATGCACATTTGGGCTCTTCCTATGCTTTGGCTATTGTTGATAGCACTGCTATAGACATTGGGGTGCATGTGCCCCTTCAAAGCAGCATTTTTGTATCCTTTGGATAAATACCTAGTAGTGCAATTGCTGGGTCATAGGGTAACTCTATTTTTAATTTTTTGAGGAACCTCCACGCTGTTCTCCAGAGTGGCTGCACCAGTTTGCATTCCCATCAACAGTGCATAAGTGTTGCTCTTTCTCTGCATCCTCGCCAACATCTGTTGTTTCCTGAGTTGTTAATTTTAGCCACTCTGATAGGTGTGATGTGGTATCTCATTGTGGTTTTGATTTGTATTTCCCTGATGATGAGTGATATTGGGCATCTTTTCATTTGTCTATTAGTCATCTGGATGTCGTCTCTGGAAAGTGTTCACGTCTTTTTCCCATTTCTTCACTGGATTATTTGTTTTTCAGGTGTTGAGTTTGATAAGTTCTTTATAGATATATTGGAAAGTAATCTGATGTACCATTTGCAGTTTTTTGCATCGGAGGTTGTACATGCGACACATTGGAAATTTATCTGATGTACCATTTGCAAATATCTTCTCCCATTCTGCCAGTTGCCTTTTATGTAATACCTACAATTTAATAAGCACAGACAGTGTGCTAGGAAATGTGTTTAGAATTTCACTCATGTTGCTGTGGTTAATCTTTGGAATAACCTTGTGAGTCTGGTGCCCTAATTTGGGTTTCTTGCAAAGCCAAGCCTGGTACGAGACTTGGGTACCAGTACAGGGGATCCCAAGAAGAACGAGTGAGGGAACAGAGAGAGGGAGACAGGGAAGGAGGAAGAAGCAAAATAAGTTTGTGTTTTTGAGGTCTCTGCAGTAGGCAATGGGGGTTCAGTTCTGTCTCCTAGAAAAGTGGGCAGCTGAAACATTTATCCACCAGAGACATCTGCTTTAGCAGATAGCCCCATTTTGCAGGTGAGGGAACCAAGGCTTCTGCCTTTAAAGCTTGGGCTCTTCACTAGCATAACTAGAGTCTGAGCGCCCTAAAGGCATGGATCATGCTTCCTTAGTCGCTACAGCTTTAAGACCTACCAAAGGCTCAGCACCTTATGGGAACTTAGAAGGTGAGAGCTGAGTAAGCAAAGGCATTGGCAGAGTGGTAATTTGGGGATTTGCAGCGTTGATTCTTTCTTCAAACATTCATCCAATTTACGATAAGCAACTCAAGGAGCTTATAGCCAAGAAGGGAAGGCAGATAGTAAACAAGTATTAAAAAAAAAAAAAAAGATCTGATGAGTGTTTCAAAAGTAGAACTGTGTGTTATGGGAACAGAGAAGGAGGCTCATCTAGTTTAATGGTCAGAAAGGCCTTTTAGGGAAAATGAGATTTATCCTCGTAAGTTGTGGGGGAGGTGGGTGAGTGGAGAAGAGCATGTTAAGAAGGGCTGGAGGCATGGAGAGGTTGAGGAACTAAGGGCAGACAGTATAGCTGTTGGGTGGTGGGAGTGCAAGAGATGACTGGTTATAATAACTAAGGCTGGAGAGGTTGATGGGACCAGATTATGGAGGACTACATTGTAAGCCAAGTTAGGAAAGACGATTCCTTTTTTTTTTTTTTAAGATTGAGCCTTATGACTTTTTTAAAAATGTTTTTTTCATTCTTTATTTATTTTGAGAGAGGCAGAGATACAGAGCGTGAGCAGGGGAGGGGCAGAGAGAGAGGGAGACAGAGAATCCCAAGCAGGCCTTGCATTGTCAGCTTGGAGCCCCACATGGAGCTCGAATCCATGAACCTTGAGATCATGACCTGAGTGTAAGTCAAGAGTTGGATGCCTAACCAACGGAGCCACCCGGATGCCCCTAGGAAAGACCGTTCTGATTATGGTAAAAAAAAAAAAAGAAAGAAAGAAAAGAAAAGAAAAAAAAAAGGATCAGGGCAAAGCAGGCTGGGAAATGGGAAGCCTGGGTAGGGGGCTGTTGGGTAATGTCTGGTGGAAATATAATGGTAGCATAGCTAGGGTCCATACGGTGGTGGGGTTGAGAAGTAGATGAATTCTGGAGATATGTCTGAGGTTGAGTGGTTAGGGCTTGTTGGTAGACTGGAGGGACGTGAAGAGAGGGTAACATCAAGGATGAGTTTCAGGGGGCGCCTGGGTGGCGCAGTCGGTTAAGCGTCCGACTTCAGCCAGGTCACGATCTCGCGGTCCGTGAGTTCGAGCCCCGCGTCAGGCTCTGGACTGATGGCTCGGAGCCTGGAGCCTGTTTCCGATCCTGTGTCTCCCTCTCTCTCTGCCCCTCCCCCGTTCATGCTCTGTCTCTCTCTGTCCCAAAAATAAAAAAAAAAAAAAAGATGAGTTTCAGGATTCTGGATTGAACAGCCAGACAGTGGCAGGCGGTAGTATTATATTCCCTGAGATTGGGAGCACGGCGGGGACAAGGTTAGGTGATGGAAGGGGATGGGATCTATCTTAATCATGCTGAACTTGAGAAGCCCGTGGAATATTTTGGGGAATTGATGACAAGTCCACAGGCCCGAGGGTCAAGAGTCAAGACATAAAGGAAGGCACAGGTGGCCCATACAGAGCAAAATTTAAGGAGGCACTCACTCTCAGTGCCCTGCAGAGACAGGGTCAGCACTTGAGAGTGAGTGTGTCCTTAAACTGTGCACCCTAGGTTCCTTGCCTGCCTCTCCCCGGTGCTGGCCCTGTCTGAGCCACAGGAGAGGGTTCCTGCTGGAGTTAGCAGTTTGGATAATTTCAGCATACAGGTGATGGAGCGGACATTTACTATTGTTTAGCTTCCCAGTATTGATTTCTACTTCCTAACAGTACTTAATTTCATTTTGGGGAATTTGTGTCCTCCATTGTGTGTGTGTCTTGACTGGACATTGTGGGAAGTAGGTGCTTGCCTCCCACAATAGAAACCTAAGAGGACTGGAAGCACAGCCTGTGACCATTAGCGTCCGTTGTGCTGGGTGTGAATCCACATGTAATGGCTCTAGGTAAACATTAAGCAAGGTGTTCAAAGAAGAAAATGAATAACCTCAGGTAGGTCACGTAAGTTTGCTAGCTTATCTTTCTGTCTTCATGGGGTGTCCCTCTTGCCCTTTTCAATGCTGACAGAAGAAAACATCTCTCTTCTCTAGACTGTGTTGTGTGAGAATTTGAAATGTGTATTTGTTGAAGCAATTTTTGTTAGGCTCGGGGGAGCTCCTGAAGCTATTTTAGGGCTGGGGTTAGGGTGGGGTGGGGGCGTAGGGACCAGTTATGGGAGGGGGCACGTAGAGTCTGAGAATAAGACACCATTGGAAGCAGATCAGAGACAACGAAAGGAACTACCAGATCCGTGGTGACACGGTTGGAAACTGCTGGATCAAGCCACACCTGAAGTGAATTGTGTTAGCAGGTGAAAGGGTATGTGTGTTGCTACAACAAAGACTCTCCAGCAAGAGGACTTAGATAAGATAGGAGCTTGTTTCTGTCTCCTATCACAATGCGGAGATAAGAGGTCCAGGGCCACCAGACTAGCTCTGCTCAGTTCGCAGCAGGTGGCTTCCCTTTCTGGGGAAGAGCAAAAGAAGCTATGGAGAGCAATTTAGTTTCTCTTTTAAGGAAGTGACCCGAGAATTGCACTCCTCTCCGTCACTTACGGTTTGCTGCAGGATCACGTGCGGATGCAAGGCAGGCTGGGAAGTGTAGTCTCTGGAGTGTGCGTGGAAGAGAGGAGCATAGGCTGTGTGTCTGTCACTTGGAGACTGGGAGCTCTGTGACTGAGAGACTAGGTATTAGGAGTATCCGTCAGGTTAAGGGAGGCAGCGGGAGGGAAATAACGTGAGATTATACCGTGTGCCAGCTACTCTTCTCTGTCCTTTATGTATCTTCGATCCTTTAATCCTTTCTTTTTCTTTCTGTCCAGGTTGCAGGTGAGGAAGCGGGGCTGGTACATAGATAAGTCACATGGCTGCCATACGACCCGGGTCCTTCTGGTTTGAGAGCCCTTGTCCTCCGCACTCCGTGCCCGCTGTGGCACCATGGTGTTGAGGTGCGTGATGGTGTAAGAATTAACGGGGCAGCGGGGGACCGGGGACGATTGGCAGTGGGGAGCAGCATAGGGTGTGAGAGCAGGGAACAAGAAGGCCACCTGTGGTGTGTGTGTGCGTGTGTGTGTGATATGTGTATGGTGTGTGTTGTGTGTTGTGTATACTGTGTGTTGTATGTGTGTTTGTGCGGTGTGTGGATGGTGTACGTTGTGATATATGTGTGTTGTGCATTGTGTATAGTGTATATGTGTTGTGTGTGTGTGTTGTGTGGCATGTGTCATGTGTGTGTCGTGTGTGTTGTGCATGTGGTTGTGTATCATGTGCATGTTGTGTGTATGTTGTGTGTCATATGTTGTGTGTTGTGTGTCGTGTGTGTTGTGTGTATGCTGTGTGCGGCTGTATGTGTGGCATATGTGTGACGCATGTTGCGTGTGTTGTGTGTGTGGTTGTGTGTCATGTGTGTGTTGTGCGTATGCCATATGTTGTATGTTGTGTGTCATGTGTGTTGTGTGTATGTTGTGTGTTGTGTGTATGTTGTGTGTGGCTGTGTGTGATGCATGTTGTGTGTTGTGTGTGTG
>NW_026057585.1:60192163-60203842 GCF_023721935.1 Panthera uncia
TGTGTGTGTGTGTGTGTGTGTGTGTGGTGTGTGTGTTCCTGCGTGCTTACTCATCCACAGAGATGGGGAGGCAGTCAGTCAGGAGGGAGATAGTTACTGAAAGGACTGGTGGGAAATCAGCCCTAAACAGCCCTCCCTTTCCCAGGAGGCCCACGAGGTCAACCACACTCCTGACTCCCCTTTGACAAGACATTTGCGTGCTGACCCCGTGTTTATTTGCACAGGGTTCTGCAGACCCAGAGCCTTCCTCCCGGCGACAGGCTTGGGGAGGCTGGTTCAACAAGGGCCCCGATTCCCTGGAGTCTGGACTTGAACATGCAAAGTCTCTTCAGGCCCATCCGTGTTGTGAAGGCTGCCTGGGAGGGTGCTGCACTGCAGAGAAAGCCGCAGCTGTAAGTGTAGGGCAGGTGGGGGTAGGAGCGGGGCGGGGGGGGGGGGGGGGGCAAGTTGTCAGCAAACTAGATTTCCTGGAAGGAAAGCCCACCCTCGGCCCCAAGGCTGAATTAAGGCTGCCCTGGACGTCTCATTCCTGAGAAGTCTCCCTGGGAAGAATTCTATTGTCTGCCCTTCAGGAACAAGGAAACTTGTTCCTTGGGGGCACAATGAGGACACCCAGCAGCCAAGGCCACAGGGAGGAAGCAGGGAGTCCTTGAGTTCTCCAGATTCTGCTGGAGATTGCCTTTTAGCAAGTGTTCAGGGAGTGGTGCTCAACACTTAACCTAGAGGAGCAGCCGGGGCCCTGGGAACAGTGGTGAAATGGGGAGTCAGTTTCAAGATGAGATGACACTTCCCAGCCCAGGCTGTTTGTAGCCTGGGGTCACCCTGACACTGTACCCAGGAGTGTCCAGCCTCATGTCTGCCACACCCCAGGATGCCCTCTTCTTAGCCAGGTGGAACTGCCCACTCTTCTAGATAAACATCATACCCTTTCCTCATCCCAGGTTCACTTGATTGTCCGTTCTTTCTCACCTCTATCTGCTTATCCTTCAGGGCCTGATGATCTGTCACTTCTTTTGGGAAGTCTTCCTTGATTGCCTCAGGGGCTTATGCCGACTTTCTGCAAGCTTGCATTATTTTCACCTGCATATCTGCACCTCTGACAAATTGTTTTGCATAGATTAGTAAAGGAATAGTCCTGATTTACTTTAATGTTCTTATTAGTGATAAGGGTTTTTATACATGAAATCATTAAATGATGTATATGTTCATGGATGAAATTCAAAAGATCTTTTTTTGAACTTGGAGTTTTAGTGTTTTGGTCGGGGTGTGCGGTTAAGGCACCTATCCACACCTGCATTCGGGTGACAAGTAACATGGCATGAGTGATGTGTCCCTTGGCTATGACTGTGTACTCTTCGGCAAGCCTTCTCCCTTTCTGATTTCCTCCCTACAATAAGCGTTTGGTAACAGCTGATGCTGAGGCTTCTTCCAGCTGAAAAAAATGCTATGGGTCTAGGTTGTATCTAAAATGTGATCTCATAGGAACATTTGTATTTTTTTTTTAACGTTTATTTATTTTTGAGACAGAGAGACAGAGCATGAACGGGGGAGGGTCAGAGAGAGGGAGACACAGAATCTGAAACAGGCTCCAGGCTCTGAGCTGAGCTGTCAGCACAGAGCCCGACGCAGGGCTCGAACTCACAGACCGCAAGATCACGACCTGAGCCGAAGTCAGCCGCTTAACTGACTGAGCCACCCAGGTGTCCCGGAACATTTGTATTTTAAAGGGGTCACTTGACTAGAGTCGTGGTGGGACTTCACTGGAGGATGAAATAGCAGAGGTCCGAAGGCAAAGATTTGCAGAATTTTCTACAGAGTGACCAGGTAAAGAGCCTTTATTCAGCTTCCTTTGACTATCATCACTCAACTCGGTGTGAACATACCGACCCTTGATTGAGACACGGCCAAGGAAAAGACATGGGGGAAACTCAAATGCCTGCTGCTAAGTGAGAGAAGCCAGTCTGAAAAGTCTATGTGCAGTTTGACAACTGTATGACATTCTGGAAAAGGTACGATTACAGAGGTGGTAGAAAGATCAGTGGTTGCCAGAGGGTAGGAAATCGGGGGAGGAACAACTAGGCAGAGCACAGAGGATTTTTAGGGCAGTGGGACTATTCTGTATGATGTAGTAATGGCTGGTACATGACATTATGCATTTGTCAAAACGTGTAGAATGTACAACACGGTGCGTTCGTGTAAATTGTGGACTTCAGTTAACAATATGCCGATATGTACGAAATGTGTCACTCTAGTGCAAGATGCTAATCATAGGGAAAATTGTGTGTGGAGGGGAGGGGAGTGTGGGAACTCTCTGTACTTCCTGCTCAGTTTTTCTTTAAACCTAAAACTGCTTAGAAAGTCTGTTAATTAAAAAAAATTAACCATGCATCTCTTTAATCATAGCTAACATTTATGCAACACTTAGTACATACTAGGTGCTGTTCTGGGCACTTTGCATATGTTAACTCTTTATGAAAATTCTCACATCAAGCTTGTGAACTAAGTACTATTATTCTTCTTTTGTGGGTGAGGAAACTGAGGCACAGTAAGGTTAGGGGAACTTGCGCTGGGTCACGTAGCTAGTAATTGGCAGGGCTTACTTTGACCCCAGGCAGTCTGGCTCCAGAGTTCAGACCATGCTGTACTACATGCTTCTGTCTCAGGTGTCCTCAGGTATCTGCTCAGGTATCCCTCCTCCAGGAAGCCTTCCAGACTTGCCACAGGCTGGGGTAGGTGACTCTCTCCTGTGCCCTCATTACACTCTGGCCTTGACTCTGTTTGTTGAATGTGTATTAAGTAATTGCCAAAGAAGGGTTTGGCCTGTGTTTGGTCAAATCTCAGAGAAACTGTGGACTTTCACTAAACTGTCCACAAAAAGGCAGCCAGGTGAGTGACTTGTTCTCCTGGTCACCACCTCTTCCCTCTCAGATGTCCTGAGGTTTCCCTCTTGATCACCTCATCTCCATCATGGCTTGGTGTCAGTGTCGAGGTCATCAGTGAAGTTTCCTGTGTCTACTCTTGTTGAAAATAAACATAATGTTGGTCAAACTCCTATCCCTCAACTCTTCTCTTGCTCTTTATGTTTCCTCAAAACTTCATCTGCAGAAATTCTCAGTACTGGGACAGAGTTTAATCCAAAGCAGAAGACGAGGACTCAATTAGGGGCAAACAGAGGTCACTTATGGTGCGCCTCACTCTCCTGAAGGTCACTTCTCTTGCCAGAAAAGATACAGAAGAAGAGTAGAGGAATGTGGCTGTCCCTTGCCATTTCTGAAACACTATGTCACCAGCGTCACTCAGGAGACCACCTTCATCTCCCTAATTCACA
The DNA here is from genome assembly GCF_023721935.1 of Panthera uncia. NCBI lineage: Eukaryota > Metazoa > Chordata > Mammalia > Carnivora > Felidae > Panthera > Panthera uncia. Next base: position 60,195,492 of record NW_026057585.1, read on the forward strand.
ATGATTCTTTGTTCCCAGGATTCAGACCCTGGAGACACAAGTGGGTGTGGCCTCAGTTCCCCTCCCTGACAAGTGGGACCCTGGAAGGCGTTGGCTCCCCTGGGACTCTGAAAGCTGGGTTGGAACTGGGGTCTCACCGAGGACTGTTGGTTTCCAAGCATGGAGCCAAAGAACGTCTGGAAATTGTGTGCACCCTAGCCAGCTGGAAGGGAGGGATGAGGGCAGCCTTCCCCTCCATCAGCTGGCTGTGCATCAGCCCGGGCTTACCTCTTTCATGCCTCATTCCCCGCAGCCTAGTTATAGTCCTCTCCTTATGGGTCCCTTGTTTCCTGCTGCCACCTCCTTAGGTTAACTCAGCCTTCTGCTCAGTCCCGGCTGAAAAGGCAGTTTCTCCAAAGACCCTCTTCAAATATCTCTTACAGGTTGGACTGCCTGTGGTATCCTCACAGGGTCCTGAAGGTCCCCTAGCACAACCCTCACTCATCCCGCTTCATTGTAATAAAAGTCATGGTCTGGCTTTCTAGTTAGTCAATAAACTGTGTACAGGGAGAGAATGGCGCTGTTTTATTTGCTATTTTAGCCCTCACCACAGTGCCTGGGTTAGGGGATGTGCTCATTAAGGGTTTGTCACATACATGAATGACCCCTAAAGCACCCGTGTAAAGTGGGAGTGTGAGGAGATAGCCCCAGATCCAAAGTCACCATCAGGAGGGCAGCAGAAGCAGTCTGGGCGTTAAACGTTCGGCACCCCATCGATGGTATGTTTAATAAATGAAAGAACATTGATTTCACTGTGCTCGGAGGTGGTCCCTCCCACCCCAGATTAAGTAAGTCTTCATGAGAGCAGAGCATTTCTCCCCCAAGAATCAGAATGGCCTGTGCTAATAGATTTTGGGGGGAGCTTTGGCTCATAGATTAAAAAAAATGAGTCTCCCCCTTCCACACCACTTCCTTGAGGATGCACTGAATCACAATGAATGCTCAATTGAAGCTGCCAGTAGGCCCCTTAGAAAGTGGGTTTTCAGAGACTCATATTACGTAGGATTAATATTAAGCATCTCTGTCTCAGCCCAGTGAAAGGCCTGAAGTGTCCTTGGAATTGCAGCGACCTTTCCCCATCAATGACGACATTGTTCTGTGGGCCTGATGGCTTAATTCATAGGAAATGCAACACACTCCTCCTCCTCACTGCCCACCACATCTGGGATGGGGGGTCCCGGGTGCCTGGGAGCGTGGAGCTCCAGGCACCGAAATGTTACATTTCCCTGGTGCAGCCCTGCTCCCCCTTCCCCACCCCGGGCATCAGGGGCTCCTGATAGTTTTCCACATCTCTCCACAATCTTCTCAATGGTCTTAGCTGGCAATGAGGAGGCGGGGACACGGGTCCTAGCTGCCTTGCAGGTCTTAAACCTGTCATCAGCTGAGCTCCTCGGGTCCAACAGGGTGAAGCTGCTGACCAGAAAACCTCCTAAGAACTTAGGCAATAGGACAGGATCTAAGCCCAAACAGACCACTTTCATTTAGGGAAGGCCCAGTGGAACCAACGGGCTGTTGACATATTTGTTTCTAAATCCCGTCTATAACCTTCCGAGTTTGTTATGTTACTGCCTGCCGCTTACTGATGAGGGGGCTGTGGCTCAGAGCACACAGTGGTTAAATGCACTGCTGGAATTCAAGTTCAATTAAGAGGCCTGTCAGACTTCAAAAGGCTGGGTGGGGGGTGGTCGCATCTGTCGAACACCTAGTGGTGTTACACAGCATATTAGGGCTTCTGCATTCTGTTTCTTCCACTTGCCTCCTTGCAGCCTGGCAGAAAGTGCAGTGAAGACAGAGCGTGCTAATTCTTTTCCAGTCGTGAGGCAAACTTCTCAGCAGTTTGGCAGTCAGAATCTCGAGGGTGAGCCACTGGGTGGGGCAGATGAAGGGTCTCTAGGCTGGTGAGAGGACGATCTAGGCTGGCCGGGAAGGGGCTGAGGTTGGTCTGTGAAAGCAGGGATGGGTCTTATTCATGGTGAAGCTCTCATACCAGGGTCATGACAGGCACTCAGAAGGTGTCTGTTGAATAGGTGTGTGAATGCTAGCAGGTGACCGATGGACAGTCACGTCAAATTCCCGGAGGGTCCAGTGGGGCCATAGGGCAGTGGTTGTGTGAGCGAGCTGCCAGAGCTGAGAAGCTGCCGGAAGGGTAGTGGACTTTAAGAGTCTCAGAGGGCTGCAGTGCCTGGGGCGCCCAGTCCATTAAGTGTCCGACTCTCGGTTTCGCTCAGTTCATTCATGATCTTGAGGTTCCTGAGTTCGAGCCCTGTGTCTGGCTCCACACTGCAGGTGCAGAGCCTGCTTGGGATTCTCTCTCTTGCTCTCTCTCTGCCCCTCCCCTGCTTGGGCGGTCTCTGTCTCTCTAAAAAATAAATAAACTTAAAAAGTCTCAGAGGGGGAGCCATTGGAATGATGACAGGGCCACTGTGGGCCACGACTGGGTATCTCCACAAGCATGTGTCAATGGCCACTGGCATTGAGGAATAAGAGGCCAATGAGGTCAGAGTGTGGGCCAATTCCTGCTCATTTCCTGGGTATTTCACACTATTCTGGGTGGTTGTGACACGTAGGGATTGGACAGATGCAAGTCTCCGATCACTTTGAAGGGTTGGGTGTCCGCCTTCTCCAAAGTGCTACATCCAAGGGGAAGAAAATGCTGTAAACATCTCTGTACCCAGATCCACTTTGCCCTTGAGCCCTGGGTATTACCTGCAGTGTATCAGGAAGCTCAGATGTGGGCTGTGGTGCCTCTCACTGTGGTTTTCTGTGGATTTGGTCAGTAAAGATGGAGCTGATCTGTGAATACGTTTTCTTTTTTATTCGGGCACTGCCTTTACCCAATCAGCCCTGGCTTCCTGCAGCAGAGGTCTGGGCTGTAATAGAGCCAGTATTATTTTATTTTTTATTAAGTTCATGAACTTTGGAGGAAGGAACTCGGAAAAAAAGGTCTCATTACCTCAGGAATGAAGGCTCATGCTTTTTTTTTTTTTTTTAATGCCAGGCGTGGCGTGGCCTTGCTTGTTATAGCCACAAATAATTCAGGGGTGGAAAATTGCAGCTGAGTGGCGAGGAGAAAACAGGGTAGCTTTTTTGATATGAAGCAGGTGGGGTGAGGAAGTAGCGGTCAGTGGAGGGTCAACCTAAGATGGCAAGATCCTGAGTCAGGCTTGCGGATTTCAACTATGGCTACCCATTTGTATGGACTGACTCTCTCTGAGGACAGGCTCTACCATAGACCCTTCCAGAAGCCAGGAGACTGGGAAGAGCATGGACTCAGAATGCATTTGGTTTCAGATTGCAAGTTGGCTACTCACTATACACAGCTCGACCTTTTTCATGTTTCCAGACTTGAGTTTTGGTTTCCAAATCTGTACAAGGTAGAAATGTATCTATCTTGCAGGAAGGTGGAGGGGATTGGATGGGAGAGTGTAGGAAAAGTGTCAGTTACTGGGTCCATAAAGAGAAATGTGCTACAAGGTTGCCGACCCACAAGTCACATGTTTTAAGGGACTCTATCTTGGAGTTATCCAGGGCAGTGGTTCATATGATTTAATTGTTAACTGACCAGAAGGCTGATCTCTATGCGGAGTCAGCCTCCTCTGCAGATTGGTGGGAGGGGCCCTGAACTTCAGCACCCAGGCTCGCCCAGTGTTTGCCAGGCGTCTCTGATAATGAGAATCTTGTAGGGGTACTTCTTAACTATTGCTAGTTCCTGGCTTCATCTCAGACCCATTGGATAAGAACTTCCAGGAGGCCCGGGAAGCTGTGTTTTTAATATGAGCCCCAGACAATTCTTATCAGAGAATTTTGGGAAACACCATTAATCCTAGCTATAACACGGATTGATTGGTGATAGCCAGCTGATTTTTTTTTTCTCTTTAAGAGTAAAATAAAAATTTACTGCAAAGATGATGTCTAAGATCCAGACTTATTTTTACAGAAGGCATCCTTCCATTGATATTTGGGGGAAGAGGGTATCATCATGTTTTCAGGAGAAAGATCCCGTTTCCTTCCTCCCCTGCTTTAGCTGTCACTTTCCTCTCTGCTTGAAATTCTCTCCTCACTTCTTACACCTGGAAAACTCTGCTCCTTTTTCAAGAGTCAGTTCGGCCAATCATGCCCCCTGAAAACCTGTGACTCTCCCAGCCGAATCAGCTACTTCTTCCTCCATGTTCCTTTCGTGCCTTTGTCAAATGTCTAAACTAAGGTAAATCACACCGTATTGTATGTTTGCTTTCCTGTTTCTTCTCATGCCAGTTAATGTGTGTAAGGGCCAAGAGAGTGGGTTCTGGAACCACAGTGCCTAGGTTTATTTTTAGTTTTTAAAAAAGTTTATTTATTTATTTTGAGAGACTGAGAGCATGAGTGGGGGACGGACAGAGAGAGACGGGGACAGAGGATCCGAAGCAGGCTCTGTGCTGAAGCACAGACAGCACAGAGCCTGATGTGGGGCTTGAACTCATGAACCATGAGATCATGACCTGAGCCAAAGTCAGATGCTTAACCGACTGAGCCCCACAGGTGCTCCAAAAATAGTGTTTTAAATTGTTTAACTGTAAGGAATCTGGATTAGTCCGCAGATATCGCCTGTGTGTGATTTTGCAAAGCATGATATAATCCTGTGTGTGAAAAGCTTTGGCTTCAGACATACCTGGTTCAAAGCATGCCTCTCCCACTTATCCCTGGAAGGCTTTGAGCAAGTTAACTTAGCTTCTTTGAGCTTCAGTTTCCTGTGTGTAAAACAAAAAATCAACACTGTTTTTTTAAAGTTTTATTTATTTTGAGAGAGAAAAAGAGAGTATGTATGCAAGTGGGGGAGGGGCAGAGAGAGAGAGATTGAGAGAGAGAGAGAGAGAGAGAGAGAGAGAGAGAGAGAAAGAGAGAATCCTAAGCAGGCTTTGCACTGTCAGCTTGGAGCCTGATGCAGGGCTCGTACTGGCGATCCGTGAGATCATGACCTGAGCCGAAATCAGGAGTCAGGCACTTAACAAACTGAGCCACCCAGGCATCTCAGAGAATTAACATTCTTTTCCTTTCCTTTTATTCTCCCAAAGTTAAAAGGGGTGATTAAAAAATAGACAACAGAATAAAGATTTTAGAGTAATCTTCATAGACCAGAGCACTGGGCTAATACTATTCAAGTAAAATTTTACAGTGATAAATGTCAAGTCCAGAACTTAAGTTTATATATAACATAGAAATACTGGTTTGAGGAGAATTAGTTTGGCAGCAGCCCATGTCAGAAACACCAGAAAAAATTGTAGGAAATCAAGTTCAATCAGCTTCTACAGGGTAGTGGGACACTAAAAAATGTGCTTTTTACTTTGGCATCATAACTAGGTTGGCAAAATTATTTTAGCTATGTAATATCAACTGTTATCAGAAACCCTTATGCACTGCTGGTGGGGGCATAGATTTGTGTAGTCCTTCTGGAGATAATTTGGCACTACTTGGGCACATTAAATTCATATGTGACCATGACTCATGAGTCCCACTCTTGGTTTGTGGCAAATTCTAGGGAGGGATATTACAAAAAAAAAAAAAAAAGAATGCCTATGGGGAGGGATAATAGGATGATTCGGGGACCACACATGTGTCACAAAAGCAATGGTTGAAGACTATGGGGATATTCCGGCTGGGGAAGAACAGGGAGGAGGGGAGGGGGACCCATCATCTTGGTTTGCCGGGAACTTTACCAATGTTAGCACTAAAAGTCCTATATCCTAGGGAACCCTTGAGTCGTGGACAAACCAGGGTAGTCGGTCACCCTGGGGAGACATCATTGCTTTCTTCAACTAACTAAAGAGCTTTTCCAGGGAAAGATAGGAGGTAAACTGATTTTACGTACCTTCAGAGGGCAGATTTTAGAACACTGGGAAGAACAAAGTGAGAGGAAGGAGAATTTTGGCTCCGTACCTGGAGGACTTTCTAACAACCAGCTCATGAGTTCCTGCTGGGTACATAATCGCATTAAGTCTTCGCAGCTGCATTGAACTTAGGCATCAAAATAACTTTCCCAAGGTCAGACAGGTAAGAGTTTGAGTACAGGACTGACTCCAAAAAGCCCAGGCTCTTAACTCATGCCTTTTAAAATAATCTTGATCATTCTTTCTACTCCAAGAGGATGAAATTCAGTGCAAGATTGTGTGTTACGGGCTAACAATGCTTAGAAGTTCAGACGTGAGGCATTTCAATGAAAGCTGGTCTAGCTAGGCAGGCACTAATCGTGACTTGATTTCGAAACACTTGATTCCCCTAAGGAGTTGAGCAGGGACATCATCCTGAGAGGCGGGAACTCTCAATGACACTCGATAAGGGAAGAGCTCTGCAGAGATTTACAATGTGCTAACTACAGTAATCCAGCACAGACCCTCCCATCGGAGAGCCTTAAAAAGCAGGTGCCATTCTCTTTCTAGATGCAGGTTGGATAACCAGGATCAGCATAACTGGGCTTGTAATGATAAGAGTAACTGCCAGGTTTCGGGTACATCTACTACGTGCTAAGCACGGTGCAAAGTGCTTAACCACGCCTATCCAGAGCCTATCACGAGAATATGGCAGTCACTCATATATCTGATAAATGTAGGATCTCCATCCCTGGAGATCCTACACAGCTCTTTGTGGCGGGTTCTATTATTATGTCCACTGCATGGATGAGGACACTGCGCCTCAAAAAAGAAATTGTATTGCCGTGGTCATACTCTATTTTTATCTCCTACTGTAGTAAAGATAGTAAGTTACAGAGTGTGGGGATATGCCTGCCTTTTAACAGACCTGTCACACCAGATCACGTACATTATTGTTGTTTAATTGGTTAGGCCCAAGTTTTGCATATTTTAATATCACTAATCATTACATGTCTCCTAGTTTTCAATCCATTGTTTCTGCCAGTGGAGGTATTCTAAAGTGTTGCTGTTATTTTTTTTTTTTACCTTAATTACATGCATTCATTTTTAGATAGAGATATTTTAAACTTGATTGTGTTGTCTGCCGTGGTTTCCCAGATCTTGTCTGGTGACAACAAAGATTATCTGGAGCTCTTCTTAACAGTAGTGATTTCTAGGTCAGCCCCTTGACCTTCTGCTTCAGAATCTGCGATAGCATCTATCACATTATATAGTATAATGAGCTATTTACTGTGCAGTGACCTTCTCAAGGGAAAGAACAAAGTAAGTGCTCAACGATTTTCCATTGAATGGATGAATGTATTTAATAAGCTTATCTTATGAATCTTTATCAAGTAATTTCTACACTTGTCAAACAGGAAAGGCAAAGAAATGAGGACAGCACTCTCCCTCCGGACAAATCTTGAAACATTCATTAATACATGAATTTGATCAGGTGTAAGTTTGTCTAAATGGCATTATCTTCCAGCTAATGTTTTTCTCTTTTCACATGGACATTATATAAGATTTGCCAAATGCTCGAATGGCAGAGAATTTGTCAGGATTTATGAATTGAGATGCTATTTATATCCCAGTGATCACTTCTTCATTTTTCAAATGCTCCTAAATTTGGTAGTGATCAGTTGCACATCAGCCTGTCCCTGGTTTTTTAAATTCACCTTCAATTGCTTTTTGAGAAAATAACACTTCTATCCATTTCATGTCTTATGGCTTTTCTCTAATTCTCTGATATTTTAAAAATTCCTGAAAATGTTTCTAGTATTTCAACTTGAGGACATACTTCACTTGAATAGGCTAGTGGAGTAACTCAGACCTGTGGGTAAAGAGCTTATTCATTAATTCATTCAGTTAGTTGTATTGAGTGTGTTTGAGTATCTATAATGTGCCAGGTTTGTGCAAGATACCTGGAATACAACAGAGTGAGATACAGTTCACACAGATGAGGCAGAGAAAACAAAATGTAATGGTTGATTATATTAGGATGGAGGTAAGGTCAGGCTGCTTATAAGAGAACAGCGGAGGGACTTTCCATATCACCCTGGGGTCAGAGGAACCTTCCCCACACAGCTGATCCTTGGGCTGTGGCTCAGTAGATGAGCGGGACCTGGTCAGGCAGAGACGTGGGAGAAGAGCCAAAATGCAGAAGCAGAACACTTGCCAATCATGGACACAGGGAGGAACAAGGGGGCAACTGAGAAACAGAGTTCCCAGGAATCTTGGGCCTTTCTCCTGAAGGCCCTGAGTGGGATCTCTTTGGCAGAAGGATCATTCAGTGACCATTTGTCTGTTCTCTACTTGAACTCTAGTGGTGGGCAATTCTAGGTTCATGAGGCAATGAACTACCCACCACTGACAGTATGGTGGCATGGGATAAGGACTTGTATGGAAACAGTATGGCGGCATGGGATA
>NW_026057585.1:60203852-60256174 GCF_023721935.1 Panthera uncia
AAACAGTATGGCGGCATGGGATAAGGACTTGTATGGAAACAGTATGGTGGCATGGGATAAGGACTTGTATGGAAACAATATTGCTCTAGCCAGTGAGCTGGCTGATTCAAGCAGACTCTTGTGGGGCTGATGGGAGAGAATGAGAAATTTTATAATTGGACTCAGAGGAAGCCCGTGTTCGTTTAAGTCTTATTATAAGCACATGCCTTGTACAATCACGCTAGTTAGTGCCGTGTGCTCCTTATCCCTCTCACAAAGCTGTCTAGAAAGCTAGGATTTACATTTATCCATGGCTGCGCTGTCTGCAATCAAGAAGCTTTGCTTTCGACTCCTGCAGAAGTTTCCATTTAAGTAAAAATAGAATTGAAATCAAATGCCGCATTGGAAGCTGCCCTGTATTCCTTTGCGTTTAGTAATCAGTCCTTCTCATTATTTAAACCTCAGAAATCAGAGCCTCTGAAACTGAGGAGTATAGCTGTCTGCCATCCATTTGTTTATTGGCTTTACTTATTCCTCAGCTCCCCTGAGTCCTCCATGGCTGCTTATTAATAAGGTCCAGACAAGTGAATGTCTCTCAAGGTGTGGTCTTGAATAATGTGCATAAGAATCACTGGAAAATTTCGTAAAAATGAAGATTCCCCAGAACCCACACAGACTCTCTGCATCAGAAGTTGTGGGTTAATGCCCAGGTGTCAGCATTTTAAACAGTCTCTGGTTGATTCTTCTGAATATTCACATATTAAGCGCATCTACTCTGAGCACTGTGTATATGCCAGTGCTGGGGTTCATACTTCAGTAAGACACAGCTCTTGCTCCCAAGCCACAGTCTGGCGGGTGACAAATGAGTACACCCGTTTGATTCAAACCAGGTTGTGCAGGGAGGGAGCATGCACATTAGTGGTTAACAAGCGTTGATGCCTTGCTTGGCGTGGTGGTGGGTGGTACAACGGGGTAGTTTTTGCTGTTCATAAAAAAAAAATCAAAGTTTGTAAATGATTTTTAACAACATGTGTATTAAGTCTGATTTAAGATTTTCCTATGTTATTTGAAAGTACTTTTATTACAAAAGCTTTCAAACATAACACCAACATGGTGAGGTTATGCTACCTACTACTACTCTAACGTAACATAGTTTGATAAACTCTAATATCTTATCTATCTGTCTATCTAGATATATCTATATCTCAGGATTTTGCCTGTCTTGCTTCACCATCTCCTCCCACCCAAACCCTACTCAAGTGTTGTTTCTTTGAATCCCAGATCTCATATGTCATTTCATTCATGAATAGTTGAGGATACATCTTTTAGGAATATGGACATTTTCTCAGCTAACCATAAGGTTATCATCATACCTAAAAGAATTCACTCTGATGCCTTGGTGTCATACTCCAATTTCTCCAATTATCTCAAGAATGGGATGTTACTATTTTTGTTTAAATCAGGATCAAAATAAGATCGACACCTGTTGCCGTTGGTTGTGTTTCTTGAACCTCTTGTCTTCCATCTAGAACAGCCTCTCCACTCCCCGTTTCTCTGACCCCTCCCTTTTTATACCATTTTCTTATTGAAGAACCAGGTCTTACAGAAAGTCCCACATTCTGAATGTGTCTGTATTTGCTTCATCATGGTGTCATTTAGTTGATTTCTCCTTCTGTTTACAGTAAAACTGGAAGTTAGTTCTAACACCTTGATGGAATTCAAGCCCAAGCTTTCTTGCAAGAGTGTTTCACGGTTGGTGCCACCTGCTTCGTGCTTCACATAAGAAGTTGAGTGAAGTCTGAACACTGTTAATGATGCTAATTTGGTCTAGGGTTTCAGATGGTGATACCCTGCTACCTCCATTCTAAAATGTCCCTTTGACCTTTCGTCTAATGGTTTCATCTACAGATAATCTTTGCTTGAATGAATTATCTCATTAGGAGTTGAAAAGTGGCAATTCTTAAAATTCCATCATCCTTTCACATTTATGGGCTGGAATTACTCTGTAAGGACCCATTATGCTCACAAGTTGTGAATATCTGATTATCCTGAACCATTTTTCTTTGAAGAAAGGGTAGGATAAATGTTTCTTCTTCTTTCTTTCTTTCTTTCTTTCTTTTTTTTTTTAATTGCTGGATTTCAGTTACAAGCTGGTGCCTAGTGACCACTAAGGGTGAACATGGAGGATGTTGAAGTATTTATTCATTTTCCTGTTGATATCATAATGAACACGTGGGTTTTTTTTTTTTTAATATTTATTTTTGAGACAGAGACAGAGCATGAACGGGGGAGGAGCAGAGAGAGAGAGAGAGACACAGAATCCGAAGCAGGCTCCAGGCTCTGAGCTGTCAGCACAGAGCCCGACGCGGGGCTCGAACTCATGGACCATGAGATCGTGACCCGAGCCAAAGTCAGATGCTTAACCGACTGAGCCACACAGGGGCCCTGAACACGTGGGTTTTTAAATGCAGTGTGTTTCAGTACATTGCAGCCAACTTTTTTTGGCCACCAGTCCTTTTATCAAACCATCAGTGGTCCTTAATAGCTTTCGTACCTTCTGGTACAAGAAGCCCCTGGAAATTTTTTGCTCCGGGTCTTAAACATCATCCATTTCTTGGAGGAATCCCTGTTTGTTTCGGAGGGGACTGCTCTTTATAAGCCACAATTTGGGTGCCAGGATGCTCACTGCTGTGAGGTTGTGTTTGCTTCTAGCCCCTTTTAGTGGACATAACTGGACAATATTTACCTTGAGAAAAATCACAGGATTAAGCTAATCATTTCCAATCCAAATGTACTGTTTTAGAGTTTAACCTTATTGGATTGATACTCGTATCTTTTTTCTCACATACTCAAATTCTCGGTTCCTGATAAAATTAGCCCAAATGTTTACCTGCTATATCCATAACATATTCTGTTGTGGTAGGAAACCATGCTTCTTATGACTTTATTCTTCTTAAGTTTATTAAGACTTATTTTCTCTTTTCGCTCTCATTTACTTGCATTCCAATATACTTTGTTGGGTGTGAGTAAAAGGGGTAGAGTTTCAGCTGATACAATGCTGGCTAACATTTGCTGGTGCTTATGTGGTGGGAAAATTTAATGCTTAGGCCAACCCTATGAGGACTCAGTTTCTCCTTTGCTGACTAACTCTAGGCCATTTTGTTCTCTATGCTATGCTGTTGAAGATTGTCGGCTCTAATAAATATTTTGGATCTGCTTATGGTTACTCATTCAGCAAATCAGTCACTCTGGAGCATAATCTGATTCATACGTAAGGTAAACAGGAAAGTAAGTCTATTTTGGTTGTGATTTTTAGGAAACCAGAGTATTCCTGTTTGGCCATAAGCTTTGTTTTTTTGGAAACAAGCACGCGTTCCAGCACAAAAATATTTTCATGCCCTACCAATCCCCTTCAGTTAAGGCTGGATGGTATAGCAGAAACTGCATGAAGGATTTGGGATCTCTGCAGTGTGGTTTTCACACAACAGAAGCTGGTGGAGCCTGTTGGAGGCGTTGGCCCAGAGGAGTGCACTGGGGCTGGAGGATCCAAGTTATAGAGGGAGAGCATTTACTCAAAGCAACTTGAGGCAGCATAGTGATATGCTTAAGTGGGCCTGTCTGGGATAGCCAAAATCTTAGCCAAGAAAGAAGAGAGAAGTATTAAGTCATCTTGCGAGGCCAAGGCAGCAAGGACAGCACTGAGAAAATAAGAGGTAAAGTTCAGCAGAAGTTCAGAAGCAGGATAGAATCAGGTGCAAGTGATGGTTAAGGAGGACCAATCTGAATTGAGGTGGTAGATGAAAGAAGGAAGTATGCCAAGGCTCATTTTATATGGTGCTTAGTCCGGATTTCCAAGGGGACCGTGGAGGTTGAAAGCCTTGCTATTCAAAAAGTGGTCCACAAACCCCCATCTCGGCTCAGACATCCTGGATCAGAATCTCCTTCGTAACCAGACTGGCAAGTAGATTGACCAACGTATTAGAATCTGAGGAGCACAGGTCTAAGGGACTTGGCCAATGGCAGCTGTGTGACTTGGGGAAGTCCGTTTCCTTTGCTGGGTCTCTGATTGCTGGTTTCTAAAATGGACAGGTCACATTGAAGTTTTTAAAGCATCTTTTAAAAAATTGGAATCTTGCTCGTGGTCTGTGCTATGGATGCCACTTCCCCCCCTACACAAGGGTGGAGCACTGCATGGGGTATTCTGAGGCCACTGTGGTGACCGAGCTCTGTGAGCTATCTGGGCTCACAGGGCCTGGGCTTGCTTGGACCACACGGAGCCACCTTTCCACTGAGATAGTTGATAGGCTTCCTGATCAGCTCTTCAGGGGCCAAGGGATACCACTCAGGTGTGGGAAACTGGCTCCCCATGGGGTCAACCTTGATCAATGGGGCGGGGAGACCAGGAGGAACAAGGCAGACACTTTATGTCTTCTCCTCCTTCTGAGGAGTGCCGAGTGGCAGTGTCTGCTTGAAAACCTTCTGGAACGTCCTATCTACTGAAGGAATGAACATGCCTTTGCAGGATGAACATCTCTTTGCCACTCCTCACAAAGAGTGAGGAGTCTACACATTACATTAGTTTCCGTATTTCTTTTTTTTTAATTAAAAAGTTTTTAATGTTTATTTTTGAGACAGAGAGAGAGAAGAGAGAGAGAGAGAGCGCGCGCAAGCAGGAGAGGAACACAGAGAGAGGGAGACGCAGGATCTGAAGCAGGCCCCAGGCTCTGAGCTGTCAGCACAGAGCCCGACGCAGTGCTTGAACTCACAAACTGTGCGATCAAGACCTGAGCTGAAGTTGGACGCTTTACCAACTGAACCACCCAGACACCCCTGTGTGTTTTTTCTGCTCACTTCGGTGTTGGCTTCTTCACCTTGGTCTCACTTAGGTTACAACTCCAATGCAAGGCAACACTTCAGGCTGCTTTCTAGAGGATAAACACTATGTTGAATGTCAAGTACGTCATGCTGTTTAATTTGGGAAAGTACTGTCCCCCTATTCCATGGAATATAGACAAATGACATGTGTCCAACACCACGTGATTGGGAGATGCCAGAACTGGATCTTTATCCTATGTTCATTGGCTCCAAATCCATGTATTTCTTTATTCAGGGAAATAACCGAGATTTATGGAACATCGGTTAACATGACAGTTTTCCCACTGAATCGTCACAACCATCCTGGGTGGTAGGGATCATTGTCCTCAATGTACAGAGGAGGAAACCAAGGCTCAGAAAGTTGTCGGATTTGCCCGAGATCACATAGCAAGTGGTAGAACTTCAACTTGGTCTGAGTTCTGCTTCATTACATAGAAATTAAATAATTCCTGGGGCGCCTGGGTGGCTCAGTCGGTTGAGCGGCCGACTTCGGCTCAGGTCATGATCTCGTGGTCCATGAGTTCGAGCCCCGCGTCGGGCTCTGTGCTGACAGCTCAGAGCCTGGAGCCTGTTTCAGATTCTGTGTCTCCCTCTCTCTGACCCTCCCCCGTTCATGCTCTGTCTCTCTCTGTCTCAAAAATAAGTAAACGTTAAAAAAATTTTTTTTTTTTTTTTAAGTAATTCCTGATGTCATTGCACCTGTGTACGAGCTCTGCCTCCATATCACTGTGACTTGCTCTCGGCCAAAGCTGATTAAATAATATGAAAATCACTGTGAAAGAAATTATTGTGTACAAACATCTTAAAGAAAAGCCTCGAAGTAATTTTTTTTTTTTTAACTTGTACTCTTTCTATTTTAGTTGAAGTGTAGTTGGCATACAAGAGCATATTAATTTCAGGTGTGCAACATAGTGATTCCACAATTATATATGTTGTAAAACGCTCACCATGGTAAGTGAGTGTTTACTTATTGTCTGTCTCTGTACAAAGTTATTGCAACATTACTGGAAGTAATATGACTGGATGTTATTACAATGTAACTGGAAGTTTGTACCTCTTAATCTTCGGAGTAGGTTTTGAACAAACCTCTCTCATGGCTATTACTGTCATTTTGCCAACACATTTCCTACGGAGCTCTTTTATGGTGGTGCAGGCTCAAATGGGATCTTCTCCTCCTACGCTTAAGAAGATGAACACTGGAATATTCAAAATACGATAGCTCAGATCCGTGGAATGAATTTTGATGTGGTGACTTCACATCATCACCCATCTATTTTGCGTGGCTTTCCCTATCCACCCCAGCCCCAGATCTCGTCTGTGTGGATGGTGCAGAATTATCCCTTTGTCTCTTCTTTTATGGCCTATCATTTGTGGAGGAAAAAAATACAGGAGGGAAAAATCCCCACCCCAGCTGGAGGGCTTTGAAAAGCTGGAGGTTTTGAAGTCTGGCCTGGGCTGGAAGAAAAACAAGAGGAAAATTTCCTTGAAATGTGAAAATGACCTTGAAATGGATCCAAAATACTTCATTGGGGCAAAGCCTTCTACCATGATGGATCTGTGGAATAATTCCTCACAGCCAATAGCTACAAGATGAAACTAAAGCCACGGCAGATCACACGAGGCCAGGCTGATGGTTCCCTAACTGGCTGGACCACAAACTCCCCTTCTACATGGAGTCAGACAAATTGCTCTGTATGCAGGTCAATGGAGACCAGCACGGCTGCCTTTCTAGTTGAGCTTTCCTCGGTCCCTGTACCAGGCCTCGTTGCCTGCGTGTTGCACCAGCCCCCCATTTGCTATCCCTGCCTCCGGCATGGCTTGTTAAATCTGAACCGTGTCATGAGATCCATTGACTTTCCTTCAGGGTAAAGGCGGGGCAATGCTGTCCTAACCTGTGCTTGAAAGGAGAGGAGGAGGGCATACTTGTGGCCATCCATAGTGACGGCATGGCTTTCTGAACAGGATGCAGGTGCCTTTGTAAGGCTGTTCCCTAAGCGGGAAGTTCCTCTCTTTTCAGATACATTTGACCAACTCCTCCTTTATTTGAGGTGGCTCAGAGGTAACCTTTACTGGAAAGCCTTCCTGAATCCCCACCGGCCCACCCCACATGTATATCATGTAGGGTTGATCACATTACTCTCATTCGATCCATATGCCGACTCTGTGGGATTAGGTACTATTTTGATTCCCACGTTACAAAGGGGGAAACACCAAGGAACAAAGGAGCTTGATAACTTGCTCAAGATCCCACAAACAGTAAATGGTAGAGCGGGACTTTGAATTGCCACAGTTGGGCTGCAGACACATTGTTCTTAACCGTGGCCTCTGTGAAGCCAGTTTTAGATCTGTGTCTTTGACCTGGGTAGTTACAGCCCTTTCTTAACTGCTTTCCCTGTTTTGTCTTAGCCGTACATTACTGTTAGAGCAACCTGCCTCAAAATAACGCTACCTTTGAGAGCCTCTGCCAATACCTAAGACTGAATGCACTCCAGGCTCACCACGAGAAGCAGGGGCTCCATTTCTCTCGCCCCACCTTCATCTCCCAGCACTGCCTGAGGGATGTGATCTTCCCAAAAGATCTTTGGAATGTAAATGACTTTTTCACCTCCCTGGATGCTCTGGGTTCTCTTCTGGAATCAAGCTGAGCCATCAGGAGTGCAGTGGAAGCATCCTCAGGGTATCTTGTGCAAAATCATGCGGGGTTATGTCTTCATTGCCTTTGAGGCAGAGACACTGTTGTGGGATGAACTGTGTCCCCTTTCAGTTCCTGTGTCGAAGTCCTAACCTCCAGAACTTCAGAACGTAGCTGTCTTTGGAGATAGGGCCTTGAAGGAGATAATTCAGGTGAAATGAGGTCCTACAGGTAGGCTATAATCCATTATGACTGCTGTCCTGATAAGAAGAGATTAGGACCCAGATACACACAGAGGGAGGACCGTGTGAAGTCGTAGCCAGGAAGCTGTCTACAGAAGCCCAGGAGAGAGGGCTCAGAAAAAACAATCCTGCCGACACCTTGATCTCTGACTTCCAGCCTCCAGAATAAGGCCGTGACGAGAATATTCTGTGAGAGAGTGAGTGTCCGTTGTTCAAGCCCCCCGGTCTCTGGTGCTTTGTGATGGCGGCCCGAGCAGACTGGTCCACACACCCCTGAGAATATTGTGCATTTAGCGCCTCCTGTGTGAAGCCAGAGGGAGGAATTCTTTCAGAAGTTCTGTTCTGGGAAAGTAATTATGAATTGGTTCTCCTTTTTGCTTTGGCTGCCAGGAAACTGGACGTCAAACTTGAAACTCGACCATAGCGGCCGTGTGAGACTTTATGGTGTGGGTTTTTGTGTTTTTTCCCTATGTTAATCAGTGATTCTTGTGTTTTCTTCTCACTCTCACTCTTCATCCATATCTCCCCCCGTCCCTGGAAATAATTGAAGTTAAAAATAAAGTGGCTGGAATTGTAGATGATGTTGATGTTTTGGGTCATTATCATAATGATAGTTAACGTTGCATCATTGCTGTGTGTGAGGCGCTGCTCTCTGTTCTTTGTATTATCTCATTTATTATTTTTTTTTAATTTTTAATGTTTATTTTTTGAGAGAGAGAGAGAGCGAGAGGACGTAAGCAAGTGGGGCAGGGGCAGAGAGAGAGGGAGACACAGGATCCGAAGCAGGCTCCGGGCTCCCAGCTGTCGGTGCAGAGCCCGACACGGGGCTCGAACTCACGAACCGTGAGATCCTGCCCTGAGCCGAAGTCGGACGCTTAACCGACTGAGCCCCCCAGGCGCCCCTGAATTATCTCATTTAATTTTCACACAAACCTCAGGCGGTAGATGCTGTCACCCCTCCTTACAGATGAGGAAACAGGCACAAGAAGATTAATTACTTGCCCAGTTTGTACAGCTAAGTGGCTATGCCAGGCTTTGAAGGTGGGCCGGTCTAACTTAGGGCTTGAAGCATTTAGCTAAGGGGGATGGGCATAATCTAGGCAGCTTTGGGCTGCCTGTCTTTGCTTGTAGGGGAAGTGAGATGTGGCTTAGCTACGAGGTCGTTAAGGCCTACCTGTAGGAGCAGCTAGAGAAGCTGATGGATCTGAGTGAGGCACAGGGCCCTCGGAGGCTCTGGAAGACTCTGATGTCTCACTGGGCTCTGGATATGGGGACACTCGTGAGCACAGTGAGGGGAGTTCTCGTAGCTTGAGGAACTTCGTCATACATAGCCCACTCTCCCCTACACCTCTAAGCCTCAGCCAGGCCAATTATTTGTAGTTCCAGAGACCTGCCAACTCACACACCCACTCCTCCCCACTCTTCTTTCACCCCCAGAATCCAGTTCGTTCAGGGAGGGGGGGGGGCGGAAAATCATAAGTTCCTGCCTCCAGGAGTGCTTTCTCGGGTTAGGTGCCCTTCCGTCACTCCCCAAACTTGCAGTTTGCTGTGTTTTTCTTTCCTGTAGTGCTGGGCACTCTTGTAAAGTGGCCTGTTTATTACTCTGTTTTCTCTTCTAGGCTCTGAGATCCTTGAGGGCAGGGACTGTGTTTTATTCATGATTTATATGCTGCACTCGGGTTTGGCCCAATGCGGCGGCTTAGGAAGGGTTTGCTGAATGAATGATTTTATGAATGTGAGATTGGATTCCTTGGGTTTTATTTGTGCCTGCAAAGTCTTTCTCCATGAAGATTTATCAGGCGGAGAAACTAATCTCTTTTGTACATCTGCACTGGTATTCAGGTTACTGGACGGTGTTATTTTACTGTGTGTGGTCTTATGTAGGCTTTGTTGCAGAATGAAAAAAAAAATATAAAGAAACAAGCAGGCAAATAAACAAATACATGCAACTCAGATTTGCATGATGCCTGCTGGTTGACCAAATTTTTTTTATACAGACGGTGTCGGTGGTTACAGCACCCTCATTTTATAGATGAGGTAAGAGAGAGTGCCTTTGCTCAGGGTCGTTCAGCCCACGAGGGGGTTCGGGATGGGCTCCAAGCCAGAACAGGGGCTTTGGATCAGACAAGCCCTGGGCATAAAGCCCACTTTGATCACTTGTGAGCCTCACTGAAATTTAATTTCCTCATTTCTGAAATGGCCATAATAATAGAAGCAAGGGTAGTTGTGCACATCAAGTGAGCTAAGTACAAAGGCCCCCATAAATGCCTGGTGAATAAATTAATACACAAACTGACTCCGTAGAAAGTTCTGCAACAAACAGCAGGCTGTAAGGAAACACTGGAATTCCTTGTGTGTTCTGACCACGCTCATTCTCCCCCCCTGACTTTTGCTCGTTTGCTTCCCTCTAGATCTTGCTGCGGCTAAGATCCTTAGCTCTTGCCACGTGGACTTTATTTCATGATTCTTGGCCTCGCTCGGGACTCCCGCTCTCCCCCAAGCTTGCTCTCCAAGAGTCCTTTCGCTGAGTTGGAAACTTCTTTCTCTCTTGCACAACTTCTCTGATTCTGCAGCTGTGACGCCCCACCTGGCAGGGAGCTCTGCTGTGGAGACAGAGCTGGCTTGGGGGCCTCAGCCAGGAACACAGAGACCTCACTGCCTTGGCCTGGCAGGGCACACCTTCTCCGTTTCTAGTCAGTGCACAAGAGAGGGCCTGCATCATTCCAAAGCCAACATTTTTCAGGCGTTGGACAATTTGATGGTGGAGTTCATTCCCCCCTCCCTTCTGGCCTGGCTTATTGTGATCTGTCGAGTGGGGCCAGAAGGACTGCCAGATTGGGTAATTTTCTCAGAAAAGAGCTATAAAGATGAGAGTTTCAGATGTGCTTTCGGCATGAATCATACGTTGCAGGCACCAAGGCCAAAGTGAAGCACATGTCCACCCATGGGGGCCAGGCAAAACAAGGCCCAGGTTAGGTGTGCCATCCTTGGGGCTTCACATGTCAGAGGAGAGTTGTGCACCTGTGATTTTGGGGGGCTTATGTTAGGTATTTCCCCTAACCCTTTAGATGGAATTCATAGTAGTGTTTATTCAACCAGGAGTTATTAAGCTTTGAACTGATAGATGTGGTCCCTGCAGCCTAGCTGGGAAGATAGACATGTACAGTGACCATTGCTGTGCTGAGGGAAGGTGCGGAAAAGGCCCTCGATCTAGGCTTGGTAGAGGCGGTGGGGAAGGGGGTGACAGGTGTCAGGGAAACCTTGCCAGCGGGACTTATCATGCAGCCAGGGTCTAAGGGATGAGTGTAAATTAATTCGTTGCAGAAGGGAGATAAAGAGCAATCCAGGAGGAGAATATAATATGTGCTGAGGCCTGGAGGCGAGAGAGGGCGACTTGTTTGGGGAAAAAGTGTAATTTCTCCATGCGACTGGGATATAGGTAATGACGGGGTGGGGACGAGTGAGAGATGAGGGATCTCACTCCCTACTTTCCCCTCCTCCCTGCACCCCAGCTCATATCCAGGTAAGGTTTGCATGAGCACAATGTGCCTCAGACTTTGTGTCGAGTGAGAAATTCCTTACTATCGTAGATTGCTCAAGTTCTGGGGGGACTTTGAAAGCCCCCCCATTCAAGCCCATGTTGCTCGGTTCTGTCACTCATCCTCTGTTCATGCCTCTGTTTACCCTGGTGGTCTGAGCCCATTTATTCCTTCCTCATTCACGGTGCAACTCTTGAGCACTGATGTGACTTCGAATGACATTTTAAGAAATTTGAACGTTAACCTCAAGTCCGTCAAACGACATCAGGTGTCTAAAGGAAGGACAGAGTCCGTTGAGAGGAATAAGGTGTTCATATGAGAGAAAATGGACTGGAGATGGGTAGCTCAGGGGCAAAGAAACTATCTGGAGAGCAATGTCAATAGCCCAAGGTAGAGAAAATGACCATATGAACCAGAGCATTGAGCAGAAGATGAGCAGGAAGGAGGATTCTGGACAGATTTCTAAAGAGTGGTGTATGATAACCTTATCAGACCCACTCGCTGCTTGCTTCTTCATTAATCAGGGTAGTGGCTCCCCTCCTTGGCCACACATTAGAATCTCCTAGAGGAAAAACAGGCCCAGGCTTTATTTCAGGTGGAATGAATTAAAATTATTGAGGGTAGGGCCCTAGTTTCCAGATGATTCTACTGTGTTGCCACCACTAAAAATGATCATCCTAGGGAGAGTCCTCCAGGCTCTTGGCTCTTTGGAGAGTCCCCCAGTCCTTGGCTCTTTGGACTGGGAGCCATGTGACTTCTCGGAAATCAACCAGGAAGAAGTGCACTGTTATATGGACAAATAGGTTGAGTATGTTGATAGATACCTAGACAGAGTTGTCTGTACTTAGAATTGTTATCTAATTTATCATCCAGACTGGGACACATTTAACTGGATATAACACTGGTCTGCAAGTGCAGGCTGGGATTGCGACGCTAAACAAAGACAAATGGCAGCTCCGTCTACATTCTGTCATGAGCTCCACTCCTCCACTTCTCTCTAGAATGTTCCCCCAAACACGCTTTCACTCCATCACTCACAAAAACTTTTCTTGTCCAGATCACCAGTTTCTACATTGTTGAAACTGATGGTCAGTTGTGTGTCCACACGTTATTTCGCCCAACAATTGAAATGCTATCATGGTGTTGACATGTCCTGAATTTATGTTTCCGGCTCTGACTTCTTCAGTGAAATCCAGAGCGTTCTTCTTAACTCTCAATTTAACATCTCAGCTGGATGATAAAAATGTCAGATGTTAGTTTCCCATGGCTGAACTCCCGAATCCCCCCCTCAATTCTCACATAAGATCAATTTCTTCTGTAGCCTTACACAATAAGATACCACTGCACACTCATTAGAATGGTTAGTACTATCAAAAAACCAAAACCAAAACAGAAAACAGCAAGTGTTGGCAAGGATGTGGGAAAAAAGGAACACTTGTACGTTATGGGTAGGAATGTAAATTGATACACCCTCTACAGAAGACAGTGTGGAAGTTCCTCAAAAAAATGATACGTAGAATTACCATATAAGCCAGCAATTCCTCTTCTGGGTACAGATACAAAGGAAACGAAATCAGGTTCTTGAAGAGATATCTGCACCTCCACGTTCATTGCAGCGTTATTCACAGTAGCCAAGGCATAGAGACCACCTACATGTCCATCTACAGATGAATGGAGAAAGATGTGATATATCTATTAAATATACATGTTCATACAGCATGGAATATTATTCAGCCACGAGAAAGAATGAAATTCTGTCATTTGTGGCAACACGGATGGGCTTTGATGGCATTATGCTAAGTGGCTGCCAGGGCCTGGGGATGGGGGAAATGGGGAGATGTTGGTGAAAGCGTCCAAAGTTTCAGGTACAGGATGAGAAAGTTCTGGGGATCCAGTGTACATCCCGGCAACTGTAGTTAACAGTACCGTATCAGATACGTGAAAGTCACTGAGAGGGTAGATCCCCGATGTTCTCCCGATACACAAAAGTAATTATGGGAGGTGATGGAGGTGTTAAGTGATCCGATCATGGCAATCTTCTCGATAGGTAATGTGTACCAAATCATCCTGTTGTACACCGTAAACTTACATGATGTTATATGACAATTACATCTCAATAAAACTGGAAAAAAACTCCCTTCTATCTAGTTGATCAGGCCAAAAATCATACTGCCTTCTCTGTATGTCCTCTACTTCCACATTTAGCTTGTCTTCAAGGGCTTTCGAAACACCTCCAGAATTTGTCCACCTCTTATCCACGATAGCCAGCACTCCGTCCTGAAACTCCATTATTTCTTGTTGAGAGTATTGCACCAATGGGTCCCTGTCTGATTCTGTTTCTGTTCCCCTCCTGCCTCCTCCAACACTGCATCTAAATTACATTTTTAAAGCACATGCCAGTGGATCTCTTTTTGTTGTTCAGAACCTTCCAGTGGCTTCCCATCTCACACAGAGGGAAGGTCCTTAAGGCACCTTGCAGCCTCTGCACACTCTCATACCCATCATATCTTGTCTGCTCCCACTGTCCCCCAAAGTACACAGTGTTGTAGCCACACTGGCCTTAGCCTTGATCCTTAAACATGTCACTCTGGGGCAGATGATCGTTTGTTTAATTTTTAATGTTTATTTTTATTTATTTTTTAAATTTATTTTTAGAGAGAATGGGAGCAGGGGAGGGGCAGAGAGAAAGGGAGACGCAGGATCCAAAGCAGGCTCCAGGCTCTGAGCTGTCAGCACAGAGCCCAACGTGGGGCTCGAACCCATGAACTGTGAGATCATGACCTGAGCCAAAGTCAGATGCTCAGCCGACCGAGCCACCCAGGTGCCCCGATGATGGTTTTCTCTCACCTGGATTGTTGGCATTCCTGTTGCATCTGGTGGTGTGAATGTTCCCTCTGCCTGGGATGCCCCATACTCCGGCATCCGCCTCCTCACTCTTTTATTTCGAGTCTTTGTTCCAAAGTCACCTTTTATTAGAGACCTTGCTGGAACCCCTGCCCTGCAGCATGCCATGTATTCTCTGTCCCCCTTTGTGCTTTATGTTTCTCCATAGTATTTTCACCACTTGATGTACTTCGTATTATACTTATTTATTGTTTGTCTCCTATTCACTTAAATATAAGCACCGTCAAGGCAAGGATTTTTTTTTTTTTTTTTTTTTTTGTATTCCCAGTGCCTAGAAAAGTGGCTAAAATATGGTGAGTGTTCAGTAAATATTCAATGCATAAATAAGCTATCAGAGTTGGAGAGAAGGCTGCAGTCTGGTTTTTGAGAGGACGATATCAATGCTTTCCTAGTGACCCACTACCGGAAGCAAGGGACGGTAGAAATGGATGTCCTGTGCAGATGCTTTGGGACGTGTAATCCAGCAGACATTTACTGAGCACTTAAACCATGTCAGGAGCAGCTTCTGGGCTGCTTGTAACCTAGCAGAGCTCATAAGCTGCTGAAAGATATGTAGATATAAACTATGACATTAAGAAGAATGACTTCTGGAGTGCCTGGGTGGCTCAGTCGGTTAAGCATCCAACTTTTGATTTCAGCTCAGGTCATGATCTCACGGTTCTTGGGTTCGAGCCCCATGTTGGGCTCTTCACTGACAGTATGGAGTTTGCTAGGGATTCTCTCTCTTCCTATCTCTGCTCCTCCCTGACTCATGCTCTGTCTCTGTCTCTTTCTTTCTCAAAATAAGTAAGATAAAAAAAAAGAAGAATGACTTCTGCACATCAAGTAAGTGGAAGCATGTGGAGTGGAAGCAGAACGGAGGAGAGATGCATCCAGGGGAGGAAGGATGGCTCACCAGGGAAGCTTCCACAGAGAAGAGGGCATTGGAGTTACATTGGAATCAGATGAGAGCTTCGGCAGAGGGAAGATGAAGGACAGGATGTGTGTAGAAGTCGGCAAGAGCAGGGTGTGTTTGGTCAGTGGGGAGGAGGTCATCGTGACTGCTTTGCGAAGTGATTTAGAGGGGATACAGATACAGACAGATGGTAGAAAGCCGGGTCTTTTGTGGGGAGAGGGTGGCGCCATGCTGGAGAATTTGGCTATTTTTCCTTAGGGAGTCCATTGCATTTTGGAGACGTTAAGTGACGTGTTGTAAGCTGACTTTATAGCACAATAACTCAGCCTGTCAAGTTGAAGAGAGCAGAAGTTTTGAGACCAGTTAGGAGACTATTTCCCGGATACGACATCATGGGCTGAAGAAGAGACGCCTTCTTGCCTACTGTCTTCATCCTTCACCTACCGCAGTCTTGACCTAAACCCAACACTTGTAGGGGACATTTCAACCCCTCCTCTCCCCGTCCATTTATGCCCCCTTGATCTGTTTCTTTGTTCATTCCATTAGTTTGTATGTGTTGACTCAGCATCTGCTCTCTCCTGGGACTGTGCCAAGTGTGCTGAGAACACAGTGATGAATAACGTGGACATCGATGATGTCAAGGGCAAAGAAGGAAAGGAATAGAGGGATGCAAGGAAATAACCAGGAGTGGGCCAGGGGAAGGGAGAAGAACAGGACTATCCCAGACAGAAGGGACATGTGTAAACGCACTGCAGGAAGAAGCATTCTGTGGGTCTCCTTTGCCAGAATGGGAGCACTGCATCTTTATGGCCCTGCAGAGCACCTGGGCATAATCAGTGCTTAGGAAATATTAGTTTAATGAACGAATGAAGGCATGAGCTAAGTGCATGTATGATTGGCTATTTGACAAGACGCCCCAGACCTGTCTAAGTCCAATGTGGCTTCATTCCAGTGTGCCCTGTATTTAAGTGAATTAATGATCTGGGTAATAGCAAGCAGTCACTCCTATTTGTGGTTATAATCTGGGAGTAGAGGGGAAAAACATCTTGTATGTGCGTGTGTGTAACAGAATTCTAGAGGTACTTTGTTGACTGTAACACTCGTAATTCATGCTCTTTTACTGCTGATTCATTTTTCCTGGAAATCTGAGAATAAGAGCAGATCTGAGCTGAAAAAGGCTTTAGAGATCAGGTGCCCCATCGCTTTGTTTTCTTCTGAGACCTAAACACATTCAGTACCTTGTCTGTGGTACTTGCAAAGCTGGTTACATAAAAATGGTTGGAGCAGGGATACTGGAGGTAAGAAGAAGTTGTCAAAGCCTGAACAATAGTTTTTAATTCTCAAAAGGCAGAGAAAGAATTCTAAAGAGGATGGACGAGAAGGGTTGGTGGTGATAAATGCCAGAAACCAACGCAAAAAAGACAAGTTCTGGATTTGGGTCTAAAAAAAGGAACTAAAAGGAGCTATTTTTTTTCAGATATGGCCTTTCTGCTTCTGAGGAATAATAGAAAACCCACATCAATCTAGCTTTCTTTAGAGCGCTATAAAGATTTTACCTAGGAATTTTCATGAAAAGCTTTGCTTTTTCTCCAAGACCGCCTGGTGATTATTTTGCCAGCAGAGCGACCCCTACAGTCAGCAGTCTGTTTTGTTCTTTTATCTTTGTGCTGTGTGGTGTTGGATCTAAGGAATCTTTCCCTGATTCAAGGTCACAAAGGTTTTCTCCTCTTTACTTCTAGAAATTTTATAGTTTCAGGTGGCACATTTAGGTATGTGGTTCATTTAGAGCGGATCCTTGTTTATGACACAAAGTAGGGACTCAAGAATGTTTTGTTCTGTTTTGTTTGCTCATGCATATCTAATTCTAGCACCATTTGTTGAAAAGACAGCTCTTGACCAAATACCCTTTGCACTTGTATTGAAAATCATATAATTGTTTGTGTCCTTATACCTTTGGACTCTATTCTGTACCGTCGGTCTATGTGTCTGTCTTTGTGCCAACATCACTGTTTTGGTTAATGTAAATTTATAAGTCTTGAAATCGGATAGTGGAAGTCCTCCAACTTTGTTCTGCCATTTAAAACTTGTTTTTGGTTAATCTTTGTATTTTCCTATGAATTTTAGAATCAGTTTGTCAATTTACCTAAAAAATCTTGCTGGGATTCTGATTGGGATCGTGCTGAGTCTGTCCATTAATCTGGGGAGAATTGACGTCTTCATACTGAGCCATCTGCCTTAACGATTGTGGTAATCTCTTTATTTGGGTCTCCTTTAACATCGCTCAGCAGTGTTTTACAGATTTCAGTATGCAGGTATTTCACAGCTTTTTCAGATTCATCCCTAAAAATTTTATGTTTTTGATGCTGTTGGAAGTGTTATCTTTTTATGATTTTAATTTCTGATATTTCATTGCGAGTATATAGAAATACTATTGATCTTTGTATTATTGATCTTGTACCCTACATCTTTGCTAAAGTCACTCATTTCTAGTAGCTTTTCTTTGGTAAAGTCTATAGGATTTTCTACATAGATGATGGTGTCATCTGTGAATAAAGTCAATTTTACTCCCTTTCTAATCTTAATGTCTTTTATGCCTTTTTTGTCTGAAAACTCTTTCAAGGCAGTCAGCTGGGAAATTGTGGGACTCAATTTGTTTATTTCTCACATCTCTTGAAAACCTATGTGTATATATATATATATACGTGTATATGTATATATATACATATATATGTGTACGTATATATATATGAAAACCATATATGTACATGTGAAACATATGCTACGTATGAAAACATATGGATGAGAATAAATCCAGTGTCTCTTACTCCATGTTGACCCAAAGCAGAAATTCTCCCCACTTGGATTTGAGATAAAGACAAGAGATGAGATTTTAAAAAATAATCATCAGACCCTTGAGCCAGGTCATAGAGCTCAAAGAGCTCTTTGAGCCCATTGCACTTAATTTCTCATGGGAGCAGACCACCTGTGAAGAGCTACTGTTACTAAGGGGGCAGCAGGTGCCAACGGATCCAAATTAGTTTCAAGGTCAGTAGTGACGGTGACAAAAACAGTTCCTTACGTGTGGGTAGCCCTTCATGGTTTATCAAATACTTCTGCATTTGTGAGCTCATTTGGCTTGGCTCTCATGGCCTCATGGGAAACTAACGAGGGGAGATTATCCCTATTTATTGGTAAGGACATGGAAGCCCAGAGAAGTGAAATTACTTTTTCAAGGACATAGAGTTAAGGAGAGGAGACCTGGGGCTGCTATTTGAACCCAGCGCTGTCCACCTACTTGTCCCACTCTTAAAAAAAATGTATTTATTATGGAGAATTTCAAATTTCTAAAGTAGCCAGAAGTGTGTGATGAATGCCCGTGTACTCACTATGTAACTTTCACAGTTGTAACCTCGTGGGCATTCTTGCTTCATTTGTACCCTCATCCACTTATTCCCCCTCTGTAAGACAAATCTCAGCTATAGTATCATTTCCCAGGTAAATAGTTTCATAGGTATTCTAAAAGCTAAGGAGTCTTTTAAGAAGATGTAATACTAATACCAGCTCACACCTAAAATTAGCTTTAATCCCTTCATGTCATCAATTACCCAGTTTATAAGTTTCCAGTTGTCTCATAATGTCGTACTTTTTTAGTTTATTTGAATTCAGATAAGTCCCACACATTGTTACTGGTTTCTCTTAATGTATGTGTTTCTTTTCAACCTCTTTTTATCCCCTTGTAGTGTATTTATTGAAAAATGAGATTATTTTCCTATAGTGTTTCCCAGTCTGGATTTTGCTGATTGCACTTTTGTAGTATAGTTTAACATGTTCCTTTTTGTTTTGTCATTCCTGAAAATTAGAAGTTGTACCGGGGCGCCTGGGTGGCGCAGTCGGTTAAGCGTCCGACTTCAGCCAGGTCACGATCTCGCGGTCCGTGAGTTCGAGCCCCGCGTCAGGCTCTGGGCTGATGGCTCGGAGCCTGGAGCCTGTTTCCGATTCTGTGTCTCCCTCTCTCTCTGCCCCTCCCCCGTTCATGCTCTGTCTCTCTCTGTCCCAAAAATAAATAAAAAAAAAAAGTTGAAAAAAAAAATTAAAAAAAAAAAAAAAAAAGAAGTTGTACCTAGAAGCTTGATCAGACTTAGGGTCAATTTTTTTTTTATTTTGGCAAGAGAACTTCACAGCTGATATAGTGGTCCTCCTCAGGGTCACATCATATCGAGTTATCTTGTTTTCTTCCTTCCTTTCTTTTTTTAACATTTATTTATTTTTGAGAGACAGAGACAGAGCATGAGCAGGGGAGGGGCAGAGAGAGAGGGAGATACAGAATCCAAGGCAGGCTCCAGGCTCTTCTGAGCTGTCAGCGTAGAGCCCAATGTGGGACTTGAACCCACAGACTGTGAGATCGTGACCTGAGCCAAAGTCAGATGCCTAACTGACTGAGCCACGTAGGCATCCCTAGTTGTCTTGGGTTTTGTGATGTTAGCAGCTACTATACTTAAAACCTGCATCTACTAATTCATTTTAGGTTGGAAAATGAGGATATTCTTTTTTTTTAATATTTATTTATTTTGAGAGAGAGTGAGAGACAGCAAGCAAGAGCAGGGGAGGGGCAGAGAAAGAGGGAGAGAGAGAATCCTAAGAAGGCTCTATGCTGTCAGCAGAGAGCTTGATGTGGCGCTCCATCCCATGAACTGTGAAATCATGACCTGAGCCAAAATCAAGAGTCGGACACTTAATTGACTGTGTCACCCAGGCACCCCTGGAAAATGATGATATTCTATCATCCGTCTGGGATTCTTTCCTTTATATTCTCATACACTTTTCTTAACTAATAGAGAATCAAAATGTGAAAACTTAACCCAGATCATCTTGAGACCAGTTAAGTAATACAAATACAAATATTAGGACAAAAAATAAATTCTCTTCCATCTGTATGACCTAATACTTCACTTTTTATGAAGAGCCTGTAATTATATCAACTTACCTGCTTGTAAATAACCCCAGGGGCAGGACACATGTGTGTTAGATTGATACAAAAATGGCTTCCAATGAATCGTGCCTCACTGTGATCAGGTCCCTTTTTGTAATTTGACTTTGCCTTCCTCTAATCAAATAGTGGATTCTCTTTGCTCAACTCATGATTCTTTTTTTTTTTTTTTTTTTTTAAATTTTTTTTTCAACGTTTTTTATTTATTTTTGGGACAGAGAGAGACAGAGCATGAACGGGAGAGGGTCAGAGAGAGAGGGAGACACAGAATCGGAAACAGGCTCCAGGCTCCGAGCCATCAGCCCAGAGCCTGACGCGGGGCTCGAACTCACGGACCGCAAGATCGTGACCTGGCTGAAGTCGGACGCTTAACCGACTGCGCCACCCAGGCGCCCTCAACTCATGATTCTTGACTGACTGTATAACTTGTTTTGCCCAGTAGAATATGGAGGAAGTGACGCTCTGGGAAGGTATGCTTTGAGAGTCCATATGGTTTCTACTTTTGTGGTTGTACAATGCCATGCCAGGAGAAAAGCTCCCCCCACCCCACCACCTGCCCTGTCGAGCTCCTTATGTCTGAAAGACCCTGTACAAAGAAAGGGACTCAGAGACTTAGTTGTATTACTTGGGCCGAGGTCCCAACTGACCCACCAGCTGAATGCTGCCCTATGAGTGGGCTCACACTACTTGAGTGCATCTGTCTAACCAATGCACATAATGGTGATCAACAAGGTCTTGATGTTTTAAGTCACTACATTTAGGGTGATTTGCTGTATGGGAAAGGCTAATGAAATGGGGGGTATGGTATCCACATTTTACTGAGAAAGCTAAAGCCCAGGTAGAGAAGATATCCCAATTAGAAGGCTATAGAACTAGGTTAGAATTTAGGATTTCTGACTTTCAGGCCAGTGTTCTTGCCATCTCTGTGGTTCTGTCTTTGCCAAATTTACTAGCTATCTTAATCTAAACTCCCTATTATCCTAAAGTAACCCCTGAGGTTGAGCTTCCTGACACCTCCAGAAACCCTGTAAATTGAGCTGTGTTTAATAACTTAGCTATTAGCCAGGGCTCTAGAAATTCCCTTAAGGGAAATAGAAACTGAAAATCTTTAGTGAAGTTTTAGCCTTAGCTATATTTTTAATTCCTGTCATTACTTAGTCTTTGGGGAAAGAAACTTGAAAATTCTCAAATTGGGGTGAATATGGAGAAGACCTGCCATATGCATAGGGTTAAGGGCTTTTAAAAGTACCCAAGCCTAACAACCACTTTTTGTGTAAGCCAAGTAGGTGTTGACTGATTCTATCAATTTGTAAGTCCAAACAACTTCCAGATGGTTCCAATAATAGGAAATGTATCTTACATTTGATTAGTGCCTTTTGGTTTACAAAGCAGTTTCACATCTGTGTCCTTATTCTAACCCCACAATGGACCTTGTAAGGAAGTGGGCAAAAGGTTATTGGTTCCATTTTCTAGATGAGAAAACTGAGTCCTAGAAAGGGGAAGTGACTTGCACAAAGCCAATGTCTAAGCAAGCAGAAGAGCCACGATTTAAACCAAATCTGATTCCATAGTCAATGATTTCACCACTCCACCACCTTTACTCTTGTCACAGCGTTTCTTTAGAATATCATCCATCCATATCCATTTTAATAACAACAATGAAAAGAGCAACTATGATGTGGCAAGTATAGATACGGACTCAAAAAGAAGGAGCTCACAGTCTGGCAGGGCAATAGATATAGAGACATATACAATAAATAATAATAATAATAAATGTTGATCAAGTGCTCTGTGTCTAATCTTGTTCTAGAAGTCTTAGGTATCTTCCTGAATTCTGAAAACAATCTTGTATGGTCCATGCTGTATTGTCCTCATTGAATAGGTAAGGCAGCTGAAGCATAATCACGTTTGAACTAATTTCTTTTTCTTTTTTTTTTTTTTTAAAGCTTATTTACTTTGGGAGAGAGAGGAGGGGAGGGGCGGGAGGAGGGAAGGGACGGAGAGAGAGGGAAGAGACAGAATCCTAAGCAAGCTCCATGCTGCCAGTGCAGAGCCTGACCTGGGGTTCGAACCCATGAACCATGAGCTCATGACTTGAGCCCGAGCCAAGAGTCAGATGCTCAACCGACTGAGCCACCCGGGTGCCCCTTAAGGAACTTCTCAAAGAAGCACAACTTCCAAGTGGTAGAACTGGGATGGTACCTTCCAGAGTGGAGGTCTACAGAGGGTGAGGAGAAGCACGAGGGAGAGATTCCTGGTGTTCCAGAAAAATCCCAGGAAGACTTCGCTGAAGACAATCTGCATGAACTGGGACCTGAAGGACCTTGGGTCTGTCCGGAGGCATGGACAATGTGATGAGTAGGTGGTGTTAGGGAATGGCATGGCCATGGACCCATGAGCAGTTCACCGTGGTGAAGCTTCGTATGAAAGCATTCGCACAGGGAGATAGATACACACACCACAACCGCATGTACAGTTGCACCTCAGGAGCTGATAGTGTGGTAGGCGGTGTGGGTGTTTATCATTCCCTTTGACCTCAACCCCATGGAACTGGGACGAGGAGCGCCAGGCTAATCTGCTTGTCTGGCTCATTTGCCTGTATCTGCGTCTTTTTGCCAGCTCTCATTTGCGATGTTTACTCCAGTTTCATGCCGGTCCACACCCTATGGGCCACTTCTCAGTATCAGGGCTAATTATCATGATTATTGAGAGTTTTACTTAGCATAATTACCGTCAACATGCATTTTGATTAATAGTCATTAACAGTAATTTCTTAGATTCATTATTATAGCTGGGATTTAATTATTTAATTAATACAACAATTAATAATAACTTGTATTTATATGGGGCTTGATAGTTTGCAAAGTGGTTTCAAATACAGAGTCCCGTTTGATCCTCCCCGAAACTCCAGGAGGTAGGCAGGGTGTGGGTTGTTGCCTTCGTTTTATAGACAAGGAGGCTTAGGTGAGACAGTGAGGACTTGTTGGTTTCCTGCCTCCCCGTCTGGGTCTCTTTCTTTCTCTGCCTGCAGCGTCTCAGAGTTTCACCCAGGGTGATATTTGAGCCAAATCTTAGGGGATGGGTAGCAGTGAGCCAGCAGGCAAAGAAAGTGGGGGTGGGGGGGAGAGAAATCGCGAAGACAGTGCTGGTGTAGAAAGAACACGGTCCATTCAGAGAACTGCCAGTATTTCATAACATCCGCAGGGCAGAGTGGAGAGCATCTGGGAGTCAGGTGAACCTGGGTTTGGGTCTCTGTTCTGCCGCCTGGGTGATCTTGGGCAGCTTCCTGAGCTTCCTGAATCTCGGTGTAAAAAAAGGTATAAAAATACCTCACAGCTTTCCGAGAATTTGTGCAAAAGTGCTACAGAGAATCAGGCATGTCTTAGAACCTCAATAAAAGACAGCAATGTAGTATCATTGCCCTGATGACAGGGTAGGCTGGATTCTGATGGTGTGGTGGTGCAATGTGATGATTCCAGGAGGATACATACAAATCAAATTGTGGAGAACACCAGCAATCTGGGCTTTGTTATCTAGTGAATAGGGAGTCGCAGGAAGGTGCTCAGCAGGGCTGAGATGGTTGGATCTTTGTTTTAAGAAGCTCATTCTGGCACCAGTGTGGAGGTGAGGGGCTGCTTAGGAGCCTGTTTAAACAGAGGTGGGAAGGTCTGTGCTTAGGTATGACAAGAGTAGAGAAGAGGACGCAGACTGGAGACCATCCAGGTGATGGACCTGGCTGAGGGCGTGATTACATGTGTGGGTTCAGGAGCCGCAGGATTATGCCACGGTCCCCCATTTGGGCAAATTTGTGGCCAGTGGGCCATCAACAGAATGTTGGCTTTCAGAGACTTCCCGTTAGAGCCTTGCAGGCATTTCCTAAGGACGGGGATTATTCCACAGAGCTTTAATTCCTTACAGGACTGCCATCTGAGCCATTGCAGCAGGGCAGAACTTGTTGACCAAATGAAAGAAAACTTTCATTTTCTTTGTTAATCAGTACTTCACAGCATGAGAAAGTTCAGCAGAAACCAATTATAATTCGATATCCCTGAAGCGGGTGAAATGAAAAAATAAGCAGAAACCAGGTGGTGTCAGCACAGAATGAATCCAGAGGAGCAATGTTTATGTCTGTTTTGAAAAAAGCAAGAAGAGCCCAACATTTGGATCCAGGATCAATTAACTCTATTTGTTTCCTGAGTTAAATTCTGTCGATACAGAGTTCTAAAATATATATATAATAAAAAAATATATATTTTAAATATATATGATATATAAGATATATAATATATGATATATAAAATAAAAATATATAAAATATTTATAAAAATATAAATTTTATATATATATATATATATATATATATATATATATGGCCTAAAACATTTGGGTCTGCCTATTGGCTCTTCACAAACACACTCGTATTTCAAAGCACAGGTTTGCTTTAAATAGAGAAAGTTTGAAAATCATGGCATACTGGAATGATAAGATATAAAATGATGATAATAGCTCACTTTTGTTAAAGTGGAGTTCTTTCCTAAGCAACTCCCTTTCAGACCCACTTAATCTTGCGATCATAGAAGTAGGCAAGCACAAATTATTACTCTCACTCTGCACACGATAAAATGGAGGCACAGAGATTAGGAGTCTTGTCCAAGGCCACACAGCTTGACAGTGGCATAGGTGGATCCCAGGACTTCTGGATTATGAACACCTCGCTTTAGTTTCAAGGAGGCCAACGCATAAAGCATCAGTCACAGGCAGTAGAGGGTAATTAAGTGTGGGAGTTGAGTGCAGGACTTTGGAGTCGTTTCAGGATTTGAATGCGACCCCTACCACGCACTAGCTGTGGGACTTTGGGAAAATCAGTGGACCTCTCTTAGCCTCGGTTTCCTTATACGTAAATTGGAGGTCACTACTTCTCATGGTTGTTGTGGGAATCAAATGAGGTAAAGATAGAACACTGTGCCTTCTCATCTCAGACCCTGCCATGTGTTATATCTCCCATAAATGATAAATGTTGTTATTAATTTAGTAGGTACTCTTTGGAGTGGCTTCTTGATTCATAGAGAGTTTCAGAGAATAACCCCCCAGTGCACAACCGTGAACCCCCAGTAGCCATGTTTCTGATCCTAGTTGCAGCTGATTGATTCCTGGGTGGACATTTGATGCACCCTGGGCCAATCAGAGATCTTTCCTTGAGTTTAAAAATTGAAACAGCAGGTCCCTCTGTAGTGCTAGAGTCCCCACAACCATGGATAACCAAACTCCTGCTGCAGAGAGGAAGAACTATGGTGGGTGGTAAGACAGAGTAAAGCCCATGGGTAGAAAGTTAGACAAGAGGGACAGAGGGCTCTGGGGAGTCTGTTTGTTCCTGAGGCCCCAGTGGCTTCCTGACCCTCTTATGCCCTAGTGCTAAACATTTCCTTACTTCCTCAATCCTGACATACCTACCATCCATCATTCACCTAAGCTAGTTGAATTTAGATTCTTGTCGTTTACAGATAAGTGTCCTGACTAATGCCATTATTGTTTGCCAGTCTTAATCACCCACTTGGGTAACATTCTGGTCAGATTAGAAAGCCCTTGAAAATAGAGTCACAAGGCAGATCCAGAGGTCAGCACGGAAGAATGTAGCATGAATGCTGGCTCCCTGTCTGTTTCCTATATGACCTTGGCCAGATGACTTCGTCTTCTGGTGCCTCAGTTTCTTTATCCACAGAATGGAGTTCTGCCTGAAAGTATCTGGCACTTAGCAGGTGCTCAATAAACATTAGCTCCCTTTCCAATTCCTTTTCCCTTTCCCATCTCTCTTCCCTTGCATGATGCTGGCGTCGGCCCTGTTAATACGAGAACAAATCAACTCTGAGCTGTGAGTTTGCCATCAGGATGATGTTCCCCAGTAGGATCATTATTCACTACCAGTGCCACTTCCTGGAACATCCCCACCCCCATCTTGGCCCTTCCTTTGTTCTCTTGGTCCCATGACACATGCTAGCACTTGCAGTTTCCCAAGAGTGTCACATGCTGTCTTGTTTCTGGCTCTCTGTGTGTGCTGTTTCTCCATATGTATCATCAAACAATCCCTCATCTGGTGGATCCTGGTGCATTCCTCAATTCTCAGCCTAGGTATCACTCCCCCTTAGGCAGATGAGCTACCATCCTTTCCATTTCCACAAGTGTGGTGTCCTTTCTGATCAAGCACTGAGTCACGTTTTCTTGTAGTTGCCTGATTTACTTGTCCCTTTCTTTCCTTTTTGGTACCAGTTTCCTCCAGCTCTTCTCCCCCTGCTCCAACTATGACCCCAATCTTGCCTACTTATCACTCCTTCAGGGACTCTTTCTCTGACTTTAATGACAAGGTGTGTTCCTTTGTGTCCCCATTTCATCCACCCGTGGTTCCATGTCCTGCTTCTCATGGCACCCATCACAGTGTGAGAGTCTTTTGTGAAGGTCTGTCTCTGCTTTTCGCTCACCTCTTTAGCATCAGCACCTCTCACAATGTTGTCCCTTGTGTATATTCATTGACTAACCTGCAGAATGAAACAATCTCTAAACTCTCTGGACCTAGCATAACACCTGCTGCACAAAAGGTGCTTGCCTGCTAAAGCGTGGTCGTATGTTTTAACCAGTGGAACCTGGGTTCCACTGGTGAGCATGGAACCGTCCACTGGGACCTAGCACAAAATAGTGGCAAAAATGATAATCCCAACTGACTGCTGGATTGATGATTTGAGGTTGATGTGGAAATTGTAGAGCTTTGGGGGATCAGAGTTCTGGGTAGAGATCCTGGCGTGGCCACTTACTCTCCCTATCTGATCTTAGGCAATCAGCTAAGTCTTTCTGAGACTCAGTTTCTTCATCTGTGCAGTGGCATAGAGGATTGTGAAGAGGATAAGACTCTGTATGTAAAGTGCTCTTTGCAGAGCAAGCAGTCAGTTGTGGCTGTTATAACCTGGATAGTTCCTACCTACACGTGGCCAGTTTGGCCTTGACATCTGGATAACCTTCTTTATTTTTCACTCCGTTTGGCATGGACTGGTGGAGCTCCCTAACGAGCAGGCCATTTTTCCATCAAGCTCAGCCACGGATTTTCCATGAAAAACTTTTTACTGAACTGGAACCACTTTGGCTGTAGGCACCAACGGTCAACATGTCCCCATGGAAAGAAGCTGAGCTGGAAATTCTTTATACTCTGAGTATCTGGAATGAAGGGGGATCCAAATGATTAAAGTCTCCCGAACCCCACGAGCTGTAAAAGTAAGTTGTAAAAGAGAGAATGGTTCATTATGGCTTTTATTACTCCGACTTCCATGAGGGATGTAGGGGCTACATCCAGGCCACCAACTGTGTCCAGGATTTTACTGTTGGGTAAGCCTCAGATGGTCCCACTATGGCCAAGAACAGGTTCTTAGAATTCAGAAGCAGTGCTGAGGCTTCCTTAGGCCTAGACAAGACTGGGAGAGATCGTCGGTGCCACTTAAAGTTGGTCAGATACCAGGCGGAGACATTATACGTCATACCTCTGTCTCTTTGCCTGTGCTGTTTGTTTCTTTTCCAAGAACACGGTCCCCAGCTCACCCACATCCTAGACTCTTGCACTTATGTATGGCAGGCAGCGTATCGGTGGTCAACAAAAAGAGCGTGGGGGTAGGAATTAGACTGATGCGGGTTTGAATTCGGACTCTGTCATCTGCCAGCTGTGTGGGCCAGTGACGCCCCTAAACCTGTTCTATCTCTTTAAAAAAATGGCTAGTCATGATACCCACCAAAGAGGGATGTTGTGAAGATGAATGTGACAGTGCACGTACTGTGCCTAGCACATTGTAATGCTAATACACGATAGCAACTTCTACTTATTCTTTGAGTCTCAGCTCAAGCTCTCTTTCTTCTTTGTTTTATATCCCCATCGCTTCTTGGCCAGCTCCCCATGTGACTATTTACCGCACTGGATGGTGACGGTCCCAATTCTACAATGCAGGCCTTATTCACCAGGCGCTTAGGATATGTTTTGATACTGACCACCTCCTTCTGTGATTTTGACTGCTCTTCCCCCCACCCCCACCCCCAACCCCCTTCTCGTGACTTCTCTCCCCATTTATAAAATGAGGCTCTTGGGCTGCGATCTGTTACTTGATTCTCCATGATCTTTTACGCTTTCAGGCCTTCTCAAAACTTGAACCAAATTACAAAGGGAAGCCGACTAACCTCCTTCCCAAATCCCCCAAATATCTTTCCTTCTGGAATATTTATTATTTATACACCACTGAGCCTAGGTCGGCCATTTCTCAAAAGAGCTGCACAAAGTGAATTCTCCAACTGGGGGCGGGGTTGTGGGGGGCGGGGAACAAACAGCCGATTGAAAGGGATTTCACGCCTGAATGCTCTCATTCTGCTCACGCCTGGACATCAGGGCTGCTACCTTTCTGTACATTATCAAGGGAACTGGGGTTTGTCACTTGCACCAGACCCTGGCCTCTCCCAGAGAACCTCCAGAGAAGGCCTCAGCGGTTACCGTAGAAACGTCTTCCTTCCTGGATGCAGACCCATGAAGGCTCAGGCGGCCCCAGCCCAAGAGGGGCCTTGTTTAAACAGGAAAGAGCAGACAGTTTAATGGGTAGCTTTGCAGCTCCGATTCCTACACAGTTTACAGTAGTTGGAACAATAAAACTCATAATGAAGGTTTCTTTCTTTTACAGCTAACTTTTTGTTTGTTTTTTTGTTGTTGTTGTTTTTCCTTTTCTTCGGTTTGTCTTTTTTTTTTTCTCGAACACTAGCTGAT
This sequence comes from Panthera uncia, assembly GCF_023721935.1. Taxonomy (NCBI): domain Eukaryota; kingdom Metazoa; phylum Chordata; class Mammalia; order Carnivora; family Felidae; genus Panthera; species Panthera uncia. The sequence continues at coordinate 60,232,685 of NW_026057585.1, forward strand.
GGTAAGCAGGGAGGATTTTAATGTTTCTTTCAATTTTAATTACTGGGGAAGTGACATTAAAGAAGCACAGTGTTGTATGGACATTTATCTCATTTGTTCTTTATGGTATTTCTCTGACATGTGTAATTATGGTAGGAAGACTAAATCAGAGAACTTTGTTGCCCATGCAGGGACACATGACCGCTGGTGAGAAGTAGAACTGTTAAATGAATAACCACAAAAGAATACATTCCGGTTTCATTAATAAATTATGAATTAAATGTGGACTTTCCCATAGCTAAGTAGCCTTTGTAATTTGATCCCCAAGGAAGGGTAACATCTAGCTTGCAGGTGTATTAATGAGTTATTACTAATGCAAGGAAATAGTCAACGAAGACCATTATTGAACTCTTTTTGGGGGAACTTTGTCCTTGGTTGCCTTTGGAGACTTGAGACCTCACAATTTGTCAAGAAACACAGTCTGCCTGGTTGCAATCTTCTTTGGTTATAGTCATTAAACACCCCTTGTATATCAGATGCTTTTACCATGCTCTCTCTCTCTCTTTTTTTTTGAAACTTTATTTATTTTGAGAGAAAGAGAGAGAGGGAGAGGGAGAAAGAGAGCGAGTGCCTTGCTGTCAGGGCAGAGCCCAAGGTGGGGCTCGAATCTGTGAGCTGTGAGATATGACCTGAGCTGAAGTCAAGAGGCAGATGCTCAACTGACCGAGCCACCCAGGAGCCCCTACCCATACCGTTTTATTTTATGCTAGTAATAACCCTATCGGGTAGATCCTACTATTTCCATTTTACTGATTCAGTAAATAGAGTCACAGAACAGCAAAATAATTTGTTCACAAATCAAATTCAATTCTCTCTGGTAACCAAGCTCCGTGCTTTGCTGGTTCTTCTACTGTGTCTCCTCAGAGGAAATTCTTATGAGAAAAGTGAAGATCGATTGTCTCAAGGTAGAGGCATCTGTCTAACTCTCAGAAGCAGGTGATCTGTTACAAATTTAGCCTGAGCTATAAGAAGTATTTCTGCAATTCTGAAAAGGAACGGGATTACTGGAGTATCCAGTGGGCACTCTGGTTTGAGACTGAACTCTTTCACATTTATGGAACAGGGAAACAGTAACCTTCTGAAAGGCAGTTATTACCCTGGGAAGGTCCTGGGGAAGAGCGGGCAACTGCGGAGAGTTATGAAGTGTGAGAAATGCCCCAAGCCAGTCGGGCAGGTCTTTTTAAAAGCCAGTGGAGAGTTTTATCAGACCAAGGGGAGCTTTAATTGATGGAGTCTCTCTTATATGCAGGACAGTTACTGTCCTTTAATGTGCTTATTAAACCAAGAGCAAGAAAATTACCGTATGTGTGTGTTTGTGTGTGTGTGTGTGTGTGTGTGTGTGTGTGTGTGTGTCTGAAGAGGGATGAGTAGAGGCTCGGTGGCTGGACGGGACCTGCTGATGTATTCCACATGTCCAGAACCCATAGTGAATGCCAATCTCTAGCACTATTAAATGAGTGAATGAGTGAATGGACTAACGAACAAACAACGTAGGAAGGGAAGTGGCAGATCCCAAGCTGTGGGAATGCCACAAGTTCCTGCTCTGTGCCCGGTCTCCAGGTGAGGCCTGTTAGCAAGCATCCAAGCTCCCTTTGCCGTGCCATCACCGTGTCATTGCACAAGCCTTGTCCTCTGTTGCGGATGCCCTCTCTAATCCTCCTCCCCAGACCTTAGTCACATGGCATGTGCTTCTTTTCCTTCTAGAATCACTTGCCTCTCCATTTTCCTACTTTGTTGTATATACCCCGCTGAGAGCACTGTGCTCTCTGTTTGTTCCTTTATGTGTCCTAATTTACACTAGAGTGTGAACTCCTAGAAGGGAGAGACCAGAGCTTTTACGTCTTTAGTGCTCGGTGAGTTTTCTTGCATGCAGGAGGATTTGTAAAGGAATGGATGAATGAACCAATGAATGGATGCACTAGACACACCCTCTTACTTCAACCTGATGGCCTACGCTAAAAACTGAAAGGCTCTGTGGTTCCCCGGGGAATATTAGCACGGGGCTCAGAGAACTGGGTTCAGGTCTCACATTTGCCACCAGCTTGCTGGCTGACTTTGGGGAAGTCACTTGCCATCTCTGAGCCTCTCCGTCCCCGTGGGTTATCCCCATGAAAGGGTTGACCTAGATAATGCTCAATACTGGTCTCACCTCTTAGGTTCTAGAACTTAAGGTTTTAGCAAGAGTCTCTGTAGATTTAGAAGCCATCTCCCCACCCAAGTTCTTGCTCTTGAGGCCACATCTTTGAAACTGTATTTTGCAGAGTTCTGGTTCTATAAAATGTTACTAGATCTTCTGCAAAAAAGGAATCATAGCCCTTGAAAAGGGTGGGGAAGCAAAGTTAAGGACATGACCTTACTGCAGTTGTTGTTGTTGTTGTTGTTGTTGTTGTTGTTTTTCACTTGATCTAAAACGGGCACTGGGACACCCGAAGACAGACATATCAATTAACTAGACATGTTGCAGTCGTTTGTACCCTGTGGAACAAGTCCTCTGTAGGGAAAGCTCTGTGCAGGCTGTATAAGAGGTCCCTCCACCGCCGCGATTCTAGGAACTCCCGCTTTTGATTCAGGCTTGGGTTGGCATCTCTTTCTAAAAGGAAGCTGTTAGTAATGAAGGACTGTGGGGTTTCAGGGGAGGTATCAGGGGGGTTGGGGGAGGCAGCATCAAGATGCTGGGCTGGTTGGGTGGGGGACCCAACTCAGCTGTTCTTTTCTGTACTGAATCAATCAATGGGGAGGGGGAAGCAGGATTTGATATTGTGACTGAAGAAACCCCTTACTTACAGGAAGAACAAGAGGACCTAGGAACATGGGCAGGAAGTGGGACAAGGAGGATAAGTGGGACAAGGAGTGACTTTTGAACAGTCACTACATCCTGCACCTCCGTGAATCTCACAGTAAGTCTGAGAGGCTGGTGTTGCTTTACCTACTATTTTACAGCTGGGATGACCAAGGCACACAGAGGTTCGAAAACATGCCCAAGGTCACCCAAATAGTAGGTGGCAGACCTACAATTTGAACTTGGGTCGTTTGGTCCCCACACTTTAATTCTCCCTGTGGAACATGGCTGCCAAAACAGAGCCCTTGTTTGTGTTGTGTTGGTCATGATTTTGTTAGTCATTGCTTATCTGTCCTACGGACAACAACTGCGAACCTCATTGTTCCTCGTATGTAAAATACGGATGATACTTTTGTTTCACGAAATCGTTGGGAGGATAAAATGAACACACGTTCTTCCTTATGTTTTTCTTGCCCTCTCGGTTCTTTAAATGGAGGTACTGAAAAAAAGCTGAATATGTCATTTGTTTTTATGTAACAGTGTCAGTCCTAAGCATGTTAATGTTTAATGTAATTTACAGTTCCCATGACTGCCCATGAATATTGAGAGAATATACACACATTGCTGGTTTTATTAAAATACATAAGTCAAGTAGATGGTAATCAAACGTAAAAATCACCCTGCTCCATATTTGAATAGGTTATAAGCACAAGTAACAAACCTTGTATTTTTATTTGTGGTATAAATAAAATTTATGAGAAAAAAAATTGCTCACAGGGACCAATACTGTATATATTCATTTTTAGCTGCCCCTACTGGTAAAGACTGTGAATGGAAGAAATTCCTGACTGTAGTATTTACTACGTGCATAGCCTTGTGATTACTTCAGGTGAAATAACTCTTGTATTTCCTGAGTAAAACTCGCAGAAATCCAATTGACTTAACACTTTCTTGTTTTGCTTTTTGTGGCGGGGGCGGGGGGGTGGGGTGGGGGTGGGGGGTGCGGAGCTTGGGGGCAGAGATTCACCTGACCTCAAAGTGGAGGTAATTGTTGGGGTTTTAGAGTTCCACTTTTTAGTGGAAATGAAGAAGTGGATGGGAAGAGAATGGACGTGAGAATCCTTTATGTGCTGTCGGATGGCAGTGTGCACTGTTATTAGTGTTTACCACTGTTTAGAGCAGGAGAAGGTAGGCTGGATGTCAGGGCCAGATGTGAATCTCATTTCACACTTCTCCTGTTCTTTGTATAGTTGCAGGAGGGTCCCCTCCTCTATGTAGGCCTTCACTATGTAGGCTTGCCCCATGTTTTCCCCAGCTGCGGGAGGATCGTGTGTCTCATTCACGGATTCCCTCCCCGACCACAGCACGTTCTTCTGATTCGGACGCAGACATCTCGTGGGCAGGGGTTACGGCACGTGAACTCTCTCTGTGCTCCCAGGGTGTGGCGTGGGGCCTAGTCTACGGTAATGTTGGGAGTAGTAACAACTAGCATTTCCTGAGTGATTAAAAGTCACTCTTCTTAAGCCTGTCCCATGGAGTAGCTCATTTGATCTTCATCATGCTTCTATGAAGGAGATGCTGATATAATTCCCATTTTATGGTTAAAGAAACCAAGACAACATTCCATTAAGGGACTCATCCAAGAGTCCCCAGAGAGTGGAGGTCAGGCATGAGACCCACGCAGCGTGGGTCCGGTGCCCATGTTCTTAGTGACTGTATAATACTGTAGCCGGTGGGATGTTCTGGAGGCAGATGTGGGGATAGAGCTGGGGATGTGGGCTCTTAGAGATCAGCACCTGTGAACAAGCAGGATGGGGCAGAGGGAGAAGTCTAACTGAGTGGGCCCGTGAGGAGGGCTGGAAGGGGTATTGCTCATGAGAGTTGATCTGGCCTGTGCTGACATGGCTGGGATTTATATCCCCACTTTGCCTGATCTTCTGGACATGGGCTGCCCTGGGGAAAGCAGTGACCACAGGCAAAGCAGCTCCTTCCAGCTAATGTGGACCCTGGTGTTGCTGGCAGCTGGGGCCTGTGTGTTCGTCACATCCTCCGCAGCGGCTCAGAAAGTCTCTCCTTTCTGGATGGCCCATGTCCATGTCAACCATAAATGATAGATGGCCTCTCAGAGGAAATAGAATAAACATTTGCTAAATTAACAGAATCTTTATTAATTATAGTGACTATAATAATGGTTATACCTTATTAAGCAGTAATTATGTACCATATAAAGATGGCTACAATTTATTGAGTCATTAATCATCATTAGAATACGCTGAAGTTAATAGTGTATTACATAACCCCATTTTGCTAATGATGTAATAGCGATCTACCGACATTAAGTAACTCGTCCGGAGTTATGTAATTAGTAAGTGGGAGAGCTGGAATTCTCTCTCAGGCCCTTCTGACACCAGAGTCCATACCCTTAACCTCTCGGTTAGTGTTCGTGTCTTCCCAGCTTGGTTGCTGGGAGCTTTTGGATCGCCGAGACCGCGTCTTTTTCTTTCTTTTTTTTTTTTTTTTAATTTTTTTTTTCAACGTTTTTTAATTTATTTTTGGGACAGAGAGAGACAGAGCATGAACGGGGGAGGGGCAGAGAGAGAGGGAGACACAGAATCGGAAACAGGCTCCAGGCTCTGAGCCGTCAGCCCAGAGCCTGATGCGGGGCTTGAACTCACAGACTGCGAGATCGTGACCTGGCTGAAGTCGGACGCTTAACCGACTGCGCCACCCAGGCGCCCCCGACCGCGTCTTTTTCAATTGTGTGGCTCTCAGCACCTAGCAATACCTGACATATGCTATATACCGAACGTATATTTGTTGAATGAATAATAAATTGGTCTTCCATGAAAAGCACCATGGTTTTGATAGGAACTAGCAAAACAATTTAATGACTTTGATTAGAAGCAACTGAGCATTTAATGAGGCATACTAACGTCAAATCTTTGTTTACGTCACAAGTCTCACCAAAGCTGAGAGCTGTTAGCGGAAACAACGGGGAGCGCACACACACGACGTGTGCACAAGTGGCTCGCACACTGACCGAATCCATCAGGGTGGATGAGAGACCACAGGCTGTTGGGGCAAGAGGCTTGCTTACCACGGAGGAGGTTTCAGCGCCGGCATTTCACTCATGTGCGGTTTGTCACCGACAGGCTGCTTCGTCTTTTACTCTGAAATGAGGAAATGGTAGATGACGACCCTCTAGTTTCACTAATACTCATAATCCCTGATTCTATAAAAATGATCTGGAAGCGAGAGCTGACCTCCTGTGAAGGAACAGAGAGCAGTACCAGAACTGGTGGGTGGGAGATCCATTAGGAAGATTTTAGCTGAACGCGCAGAAGGATATTGTGAAGAAAGCCCTTGTCAGGAAGGGATTCCTCCCCCGTTAGAAGCGGTCGAGCAGAAGCTGCTCACGCTCCGGGGTTCCCTGGCCGGGCTCCCTGTGCGGGGCCAACGCCTGGATGAGATGCCAATGAAGGTCAAACAAATCTGAGAGCCTGAGCATATAAAAGGCAAGGATTAAATCCCATGTGTTCCCAAAGAGGCAGAGAGTAGAGTAAAATATTGTACTGACCGGCGCCCAGGATAACAGTAGCTGCTTAGGGAATACTTGGTTAGTGATCAGTGTTTAAAATAAGGGTTGAACGTACCTGATACGTATACAACACTGGATAGTTTGAGGTTAAAATTAGATCGTCCGTGTGAAGGTGCTTTGCCCGTGTTCAGTGTTACGGTTTGGGTTCTCTAGAAAATGGAGCCTGACACGAGGACTTGGGTGCAGATAAGAAGTTGTGTGTCTTAGGAAAGAGTGAATACAAATTTCTGAGAACATATAGTAAGTCCCAAGTAAATGGTCCCCATGGCAACGATTCCTACTAAAGAGCGAGTGAGGATTTTCCTGAAGATAAAGGCCTCTTGGCAGAAGAAAGAGTGTTTCAAAAGGATTGCATGTGCCAGGGCTGGGTAATCTCTCGGAAGGGAATATGTTATTTGTCGGTGGGGAATAGGGAATTGGGTGAGGCTAGAAAGGCAGGCAAGCATCCCATTACGAAGGCCTCGGGAGCCAGCCCTGAGGAGTTTGGACAAATTTTAAATATATTGAACCACTACAAAGCATCCCTAAAACTCTTTACAGAAAATGACAAAATTGAAGTTAATAAATGACCGAGAGAGTACAAAGAGTTCAATCCAAACCATGAAAGTGCCCATGAAGAACAGAAACCAGGCATGAAGCATAGTCAAGCTGACTGACTTGTTTTTTGTACAAAATGTAAGAAAAGCGCATCTGAAAAGAATCGTGCCTTTTCTTCAACCCCCCCTTCGTCTCTTTTCTTTCCTTTTTTTTTTCTTTTCCTTTACTCTTTTTCTTCCTTCCTCCCTCCTTCTCTCCCCTGGGTCTTTGTCTGTACGTGTCTCTCTCTCTTTTTTTTTTTTTTTCCAACAACATCAAACACATTTGAAAGGGGACATTTCCCATTATAGATTTTAATGTGACTTATCCACGTACTGTTGGTACTCCCTGCCAGTGAATGTATAGGCAGTTTATAGGACAGAAACACTTATAGTTAAAGCTCAAGTTAAAAAAAAGGGGGGGGGCACCTGGGTGGCTCAGTCGGTTGAACGTCTGACTTCGGCTCAGGTCACGACCTCACAGCTCTTGAGTTTGAGCCCTGTGTTGGGCTCTGTGCTGACAGCTCAGAGCCTAGAGCCTGCTTTGGACTCTTCGTCTTCCTCTTTCTGTCCCTCCCCCACTCACACTCTGTTTCTTTCTGTCTCTCAAAAAAAAAAAAAAAAACACCATTAAAAAAATAAAAACAAAAGCTCCAGTTCAGATGCAGTTTTATATGCATGCAGGCACACTGCAGTAAACACCTTGAAAGGACCTTAGATGATTTTCAGGGGTTCTCATGTTTGAATAAGGACAACCAACTATCAGTCACACTATTGGTAAAAGTCCTAAGCCCGTTGCTGAAATATTGAGTTCCTTATAGCGTCTTGAAGGCGTCGTGCTGGTTCAGGTGTCTGCTTTTGCATTTTGCCACCCCTTTGGATTGAGTGCCCAACAGCCTACACCAGCCTCCCTTCACTTCTCTCCTGCCCACTCCCATCTAGATACCAGCTGCATTGTATCCTGTCCAGTTTGTAGTCCTACAACACCTGCACTTATTTAAACACTGCCCTGAGCCCAGGACGTCTCAGTCCTTAACGCGCCTAGAAATACCTCCATAACCTGGTGAAAATGCGGATTCCGATTAAAGAGGTCTGAGGTGGGACCACAATTCTGCATTTTAAACCATCTTTGAGGTGCCATTGCTGCCACTGGTCCATGGACCACACTTGCAGTGGCAAGATCTTAGCCCATCTTATTGCGATCATCAGTTCATTTGGTTTTTTTGACTGTTAAGACCAAGGAATTTTTGTTTTGTGATTGCTATTGTCTAATAGGAGTCTGGCACAGGATCAGATACTCAGTAAACTTCTGGTGAATGTATATCCAAGCATTAGCTCATTAGTCCATTTTCACAACCTGAATTACTCGTACTGCCATTAGCCTTTTTCTTTTTCTAAGGAGGAAATGAAAACTCAGGTTAAATAAGGAAAGTGTTCCCAGTTAGAGTGATGGGAGCCAGAACTCCAAAGACCCTCTGCAAACCCCATGCCTTGTGTCCTTTTCACTCCACCATTTGGTGTCCAAAACCCCCACTGCAATGCAAGTTAGGTCTGAGGAGTGGAGAGATTAAAAAAAAAAATTAATAAAATGCAACCATTTCTAGCACTGTGTTTAGGAGATTGGAACTTTACAATCTTAGCCTTAGAGAATACAGACAATATAAAGTTGCAGGAAATCCTTGGTCTTGAGAGATTTGGACCACACTCCAAACTTTGACGTTCTGAACCATTCTCACAGCTGAACAAATATGACATATATAATTGTCAAGCCCACCACTGATATTATGAATTAATTCTTGGAATTTATGGTGTTTTGCGCTCTCTTTTCAAAGCACCTTACAACTGTTAATTATTTAAGCCGCCTTACATCCCTCAGAGGAAGGACAGGGATATTATTCTGCCCTGAGCCTGGGGGGAGGTGGCCTGCAGTGGTTGCCAGAGTCAAGGGGAAGAGAGATCACATTGCACCTGAGTGAACTCGGAGTTTTATTATGGAGGAAATCCTGCCGGTGAGACAGGACAGGGGCTTCCCTTGTGGGTTTTTGAGTCAGAAGAGGAGAGTACAAAGGCCATTTTAATACCTAACAATAAGATACGAGCTATCATGTAATGAATACTTACTGTGTCACATATAGTGTGCTGTGTCGTGTACTATTTTTTATTTAATTTCATAAAAGAAATGTGAGTTGGACGATGATGACAGAATAGCAGCTACATTTATTGAGGACTCATGCCACGCATGAGTTCTCCTTATATCCTTACGGCAACCTCATAAAGCACATATTGTTATGCTTGCCTTGCAGATGGGGGATTAAATAACCTAAGTCACATGCTTGATACACGATAACACCGAGATTTGAATCCAGGATTTATCTGCCTCCAGCAGCTGGGCTCACGCTATTCAGTTCTACTGCCACGTCACTGACTCTCTGAGGGTTCTTATTTTGTAAAATGGGGATAATAATGTCTACATCATGGACTGGTATGAAGATGCTCTGGGATAATATCCCTGGCAGTCAGTTGGAATGCATTAGAAAGGTCGTGAGCTTCCAGGCAGGAAAGACCTAAGTTTGAATTTCATCTTAATATTTAATAACTGTAATGTCTTACGTTAGTTACGTAGCTTTCTGAACCTCAATTTCCTTATCTGTAAAATGGGTATAGTAATACCTACCTTTTAGATTTCAGTGAAGATTAAATAAAAGAATGCATGGAGGGGCGCCCGGGTGGCTCAGTCGGTTGAGCGTCCGACTTCAGCTCAGGTCATGATCTCACGGTCCATGAGTTCGAGCCCTGCATCGGGCTCTCTGCTGACAGCTTGGAACCTGGATCCTGCTTCAGATTCTGTGTCTCCTTCTCTCTCTGCCCCACCCCTGCTCAAATTTCTCTCTCTCTCTCAAAAATAACCATTAAAAAAAAATTAAAAAAAAAAAGAATGCATGGAAAGTGTCTGGTTCAGTGCTTGATAAGTAGAGGTGCTCCATATAAACTGGTTTTTCCTTTCTCTTCTCCTTTTTACCACATTCTTCCTGCTGGACTGTCTCTTGGCAAATAATACCACCGTCTTCTCAAATGCTAAGTAAAATCCTGGAGGTCTTCAAAAAATTTTTTTTTACCCTGGGCATCATTTAGCCAACTGCCAGCCAGAGTCAGTGGATTATGTCAGGAATGGAAACTTCCCATCCAGCAACTTTCAATTGCCCCGTTTTAGTTTCAAGCCCCTGCTACGTGTGAGGCTGAGTCTCAGTGACCTAGGACTCTGGGAATCTCTGTCGCTTCTTCTCTACAACTTGCTTGCAGGAAGTGCTGCTCACCTCCTGGGTCAGGTTCTCTGTAGTTCACTGGGGAGTCATCCTCTGTACTTATTCACATGAAGGGGAAAATAAAAGAGCACCCCCTCGAAATGCATTATTCTGAGCCTACGAGTATCTCTCATTGTGGAGGCCCTTGACTTTTCAGGACTGGATTCTATATCCCTGGCGTCAAGCAAACATTGGATAATAAATTGAATCAAGTTCCCCTGACTCCACCCTCCAAGTGGAGTTGAGGTAAACCATTAATTTTGTGAGACAAGCTCTCTGAGATCCAGGTGCAATAGATCATTTTGGGATGATAGAAGCCAATAAGTAAGAAACACCATTAGCATGAGCAGTGGACTCGAATATTAATTCTTAATCTCTGACTATTAACCCAGTAGCTTCGGGGCTTCCAGGAGTCCATACAAGGGGGAATTTTGTCCATTGGTCACTGTTGTACATTGCCCACACCTCTGAAACTTGCTTTGTGATTGCCAGGTGATGTTGGCCTAGCTGCCAGCCTTCTGTTTTCAGATGCTCAGGGCCATGAATACCTCTCTCCCTGTAATGTCTCCACCTGACAGACTGAGTTGCACCAGGTTGTTCATGGGCTGATATCCGCAGTTAAGACCCAGAGCTGGGGACTGGTTTGAACGTTGACCCCCAAATGCTGAGGTGTTCTAGGTGGACTGTCTGCATAGGCGGGTCTGATTGAATGATAGATAATAAATATCACAGAGAACCCTCTCGTTTACTTTGACTCATTTAAAAAAAAAAAAAAAGAAAATCTAGACCCTTTTCCTCGATTCAGGGTATTTTCCATTCTAAGATATTTCCATTCCTGTGTCTTCACCATGTAATAATAATACTAATAATATTAATGGGTAACATTTATATGGAACTAAAGACATGCCAGAATCTGTTCTAAATACTTTAAATATATTAATCTATATAATCCTCACAACAATCCTATAAGGCATGCACGGTATTATTATCCTGTCATTATTATTTGGATTTTGAGGTAGGCATTGAGAGGTTAGGTGACTTGTAGCTTTGCCTGTGGTCTAAGCCAGACCCTACGGCTTGAGGGCTAGAGAGCTCCACAGTAGTGAGGACAAAATAATAATGGCCCCTTTGCATGACACTTAGAGCTCACAAAGAGTGTTCACAAGTATTATCTCATTTCATTACCCCAAGAATCTATTGGAGCAGACAAGGGACAGATAGGATGCCTTCATCACTGGGCGACTGTAGTATATAATCGCCGAGAGTGTGAAGTTTGAATTCAGAATGATACGGGTTTGAATTTTGGCTTTGAGTGTCTGAGCCTCGGTGTTTTCACCAGTAAAACGGAGATTAAAATGACATTTCATAGGGTTTTTGTGAGGATTAAATAAAGCGATATGAACAGAGGGCTTCACATTGTAGTGACCAAGCATTGGCAGCTGTTAGCTAGTGGACCTTCTTTCCTTCCTTGCTTTCCTCCTTCCTTCTTTTACTAAGTATTGGGCCCTGTATTTGAGTGTGTGCATATCACATACAAAAAATGTCTTCTTTTCTTCATCCCTAGTGCATCAGGTGATGGTAGGGAAAATTTAGGTTTGAGCTTGATGCGAAATGTTAAGTGCAAGGTTCAACAAATATCTATCGAGCATCTCCTATGAGTTGGATATTGTGCTAGGAAGGCACTGACGATGCAAAAATGATGAAATGAGATCTCTGCCCTCAAGTAGCACCTACCCCTTGAGGAATGGAAGGGAGAGAACGTATCGAGGGGTCACTCTGCCAAGCACCGTGCTTTATACACATGATCTCGTGCATGATCTCATTTGACAGGTGAGGAAATGAAAGCTCGGAGAGAGGGGCTGTGTGACTTTCTCTAGACCATTGCTGTCCAGTCGGCTTTTCTAGACAATGGAAATAATCTGTCCGTGCTGCCCAATATGATGACCACTGGACTTTGGGTCGCTTGAAATGTATCTCCTACGACCAAGAAACTAAATATTTGATTTTATGTTGTCTTTGTTAATTTATTTTTTTATTTTATGTTTTTTTAATTTTTTTTTAACGTTTATTTATTTTTGAGACAGAGAGAGACAGAGCATGAATGGGGGAGGGGCAGAGAGAGAGAGGGAGACACAGAATCCGAAACAGGCTCCAAGTGGTCAGCACAGAGCCTGACGCCGGGCTCGAACTCACGGACCGCGAGATCACGACCTGAGCCGAAGTCGGTCGCTTAACCCACCAAGCCACCCAGGCGCCCCTGTCTGTTAATTTAAATGAAAACAGCCCCTGTAGCTACCAGATCTGATAGCAGAGCTACAGGAGAAGACGCAGCCGGAAAGTGGCAGACTCTGAATCTGAGCCCTGGTCTGTTTGACTTCCAGGGCCGTGATTAGGCATGACTCTTTGACAGTCTGTTCTCTCACTTTAGGGGGTGGAAGGGACCCCTCCCCTCTCCCCTGCCAGTAGAGGAGAGGCAGCGCTGGGGGTAGGGAGTCATGTCAAGGGTGTCAGCCCACGCCCTTCCTCCTTTCACAGAACTAGAACAGAAAGTGGGAGCACTTATCCTTTCACCCGAAAGCCCTCAAGACCAGGAGGCTTTTGCTTGAGTGGAAGTCCCTTTGTTGCAGTAGTAATTCCTGCAGAAACCTAGTGTTGCTGGTACAATAGGAAGGCCAACTAGGGCCCCAAGTAGGGAGAACTCCTGAAATTCCTTAGTGGGAAAGTAGGAAAAATGCTGCTCATTAGTAGGGTATCTGATCTTCTTGTTGCCATGTTTAGGATTTCAAAACCCACGTCACCAACAATATGTTTGTGGCCAACTTGAGTCTAAGAATCCAATGACTCAATTCTTCCCATGGCTCAGGCTGATGAAAAGACTTCAGAGTTCTAAATAAATAGTAGCATTTGCTCTTGTCCTTTATTATTGCTATTATTATTAAACCATTCAATTTGTATAGGAAAAACCGAGTGGGGCAGCTGTTAGAGGCAGGAAGATGAATCAACCTATATGTATGCAGTGTGTGTGTGTGTGTGTGTGTGTGTGTGTGTGTATGCCTGTGTGTGTGGCAATTATCGATACTTGTTGAATGAATAAATTATGAAATAAGTCATTTTTTTCCAGAAATAAAAAGCCATTTATGGCCTCATAATAACTAGGACTGTGGGGGGGTGAGGCCCCTGGGGAAATGGGGATTATATTCTGGGCAGAAGGACCACCATATGTAAAGTCCCTGCAGTTAGAGGGAGCCTGTACTTTGGAAAAACTGACACAGCAGATTAGTGTGGCTGGAGCTCAGGGAGAAGAGGCATGGGATGGGGATGAAAGGTTGGGGGGAGGCCAGACTTTGCCTGGTGGTTTAGGTTACATTGAGGGCTTTGGTCTTTAATTCAAGAGTAATGGAAAGGATTTGAAGGGGGTTGAAAGTAAAAATGTAGCACTGTCATGTTTGTGTGAAAAACAAACGGGAGGGGAACAGGGTGAACACAGGGAAATTATCTGTGGCAATAGTAGTAATCCAGGTGAGAGACTGTGTAGCCCAGAGGTACAAGATGTTGGGTGGAAAGAAGTGGACGGATTTGAGAAATAGAATAACTGGTGGGAGTCCGTGGTGTGAATGAGGGGCTTTGATGGAGGGAGGCATCGGGGATCATGGCGGGTTCAGGTTCATGGCAACTCTCAAGCTTTAACTTCCTCATCTCAAAAATGGAAATAATGTGTATGAAAGTGCTCTGTGAAATGCTATTTTTCTTATTTGTGAGATAATGTGTTTTACTTATTATTTGTGCTATTTGTATTCTATACAGGGGTGAACCGTGTACTAATAAGGTAATCGTCCGACGGCCCGTTTCCCAAAATAGGTGGTAAAATCCTGAGGCAGAATGTGTATGATTCAATGTCTCTAGTTCATGTAATATTGTACCCATCACATGCGAATTAGTTTTGCCTCTGTTTTGGTCCTTGACCTTGGCCTCAGATTCATTCTTACTCCTTCCCGCTTGCCTCTCTACTTCTTGCAGGAAGGCCGGTCTCTAAAGCCTCTCTTTCCCAGGCTCCTTTTCTAACCAGCTAGCTTCTGGCTGGGTTTCCCAGTGGGATGTACTGAGGAGGGATTGGAGGGTGGGAAGAAGGGAAAAGCCAGGGTATTTCTTCTCCCTGTGCGTCCTGTATGTCAAGCTGAGGCTTTGTCTCTTCCAAGGCCCCTGGCTCATGATGATTCCAGCTTCAGCCACATGATCTTGGCCCCTGGGCACCTTGCTTTGTTCTTTCAGCTGTAGGGGCATAGCAACTCCCTGCCATTGCTGACCGCTGGAGTCCCTCAGGTGATCCACGGAGCTTTCCTTTCACCGTCTGTGCAGCCAGTTCCTTGTACTAAATTCCTCCTGCTTTAGACAGCCTAGAGTAGTTTTTGTTTAACAGGTTAGATCCTGAGTGATATATACACACACCTAGGCTAAACTTGATTAATGATCAAACAGCGCTCTTTAAAAAAAAAAATGTCATTTTTTTATAGAAATAAACTTTGAAGCTTTAAAACACATAATGTAAAAGAAAATATCCTGTCAATACAAACACATTTCAAAATTATAAACAAACTCAGAATGTTCTGCGTTTTGATTTAACAGCAACAAAATTAATTGTCAGTTTCTCAACTTTATTTTTTCAGCTGACTGAGCTTCAGAGCAGAGACAAATGTTGTCGCTTAGTGTTCTTTAAATAGTTTTTAGCTAGTTTTAATTTGGAAAAAAAGAACATTCTTCAGTAGAGACAGGGATAGGAATTACCAAAATATAAAATAAACAAATAACATACTTGGGAAAAACTCGCCATTATGTCATGGTATTACATGCTATCTTGGCAAATTTATGGATAGTTTTAATTTTTTTCGGTTTCAGTTGGTAATGGTTTGACACAAAACAGTGATATCATTGGCAGTGATTCTGTTATGTTGCTTGAAAGTTTATTTGGAATCTTCTCTGTGCTCCTTCCAATAGACTGTTTTTCTAAGATAGTGTTATTCATTGATTGATTGAAGCATTTACTAGTTTATTAAAAAATGTGTGGGATGACTACTATATTTTCTCTAAAAGCCAACATATTTAGGTACATAACCATTCGGTAATGGCACTTCTCTTAACAGTATTGAAATTGTCAACCTATTTAAAAAATAACTTGTTCAGGTGAACTTCACACACACAAAAGGAACCATTTTAAAATGAACAGTTCAGTGGCATTTAGTGGAAGCAATGTTGAGTAAGCACCACCTCTGTCTACTTCCCAAACATTTCCATCATACAGTTTGTGACCTTTCGTGTCTGGCTTCCTTTTTTTTTTTTTTTTTTTTTTTTTTTTAAGAGAGCATATTCTTAAGATCTGTTCATGTTGCAACAGCTATCAGTACTTCCTTTTGACAGCTGAGTAATATTCCATTACATATATTTCCCAGGGCTCCTGGGTAGCTCAGTCGGTTCAGCGTCTGACTCTTGGTGTCAGTTCAAGTTGTGATCTCACGATGTGTGCGATCGAGCCCCACGTCGGGCTCTGCGCTGACAGCATGGAGCCTGCTTGGGATTCTCTGTCTCCCTCTCTCTCTCTGCCCCTCCCCCAGTCATTCTCAAATATAAACAAACGTTTAAAGAAAAGATTCTCTACATACATATCCCACTATTTGCTTATCCCTTCATCCTTTGATGGACATTTGAACTGTTTCCACCTTGTGGTTATTGTCATTGATGCCGCTATGAACACGTGCGTATCTGTACTCACTTATATGCCCTTTCCAGTCCTTTCGGGTATAGACTTAAGAGTGGAATTGTGGATCTGTTTTCGATTCTTTTGGGTATAGAGTGTAAGAAGGGTCATCTGGTAGTTTTATGTTTACCTTTTTGAGTGAATGCTAAACTTTTTCACAGCAACTAAATAAAGTATTTTACGTTTCCAACAACAATGTACAAGGGGTTTCATTTCTCCACATCCTCTCCAACACTTGTCGTTTTCCAGTTTCTTAAAATTGCTATCCTAGTGGGTATGAAGTGACATGTCATTGTGTTTCGTGTTTTGTTTTTGTTTATGATTAAGTAGGCTCCACACCCAGTGTGGGCCTTGAACTCACAACCCTGAGATCAAGAGTTGCACACTCCACCAACCGAGCCAGCCAGCCAGCCGTCTCCCTTATTGTGGTTTTAATTTACATTTCTAATGACTAATGGTGTTGACCATCTGCTCATATGCTTGTTGACCATTTGTATATCTTCTCTGGTGAAGTGTCTGTTCACATCCTTTGCCCTCTTCTTAAATTGGATTTTTTGTCTTTTTGTTGTTAAGTCATGGGTGTTCTTTAAATATTCTGGATATTAGGCTTTTATCAGATATATGATTTGCAAATATTTTCTGCCCTGTAGGTTGTCTATTTACTTTCTTGATAAAGAATGCCCTTTTGTACACAAACATTTTTCATTTTGATGAAGTCTGGTTTATCTATTGTTTCTTTAGTTGCTTATGCTTTGGGGGTCATATCTGAGAATCTATTGCCAAGTTCAATGTCATGAAGATTGCTTTATTTGTAAGTTTGCAAAAATTTTAGTCTGTCTTTTATATCATGTACAGTTTAATATATTTAAAACTATATGTACGTATATATATGCACACGTATACACACATATCTGTGTATATGACACAAGTTCATTTATAGAGCATTTTGAAATTCATTGATCCATTTTATCCTTTGAACAATGCTGTGAGGTTCACAAGGCATTAGTAATTATGCTCATTTGAAAGATAAGAAACCACCTTGAACTTAAGGAGGAAAACTGTGAAAGTCTCATGGATGGTAAAAAGCAGATGTAAAATACAAATCCCAGCTGCCTGACCCCAATCACGTGTCCGTCCCATTCCACCCTCTTGCTCCATAGGGTGTCTCTTTGTTTGCTGAGTGATGTGAAAAAGGGAAGAAAGAGAGAGAAAACAAACGCTTATTCTGTCCCTTCTATGCACAAGGCTTATTTAAACCTTCTGCCCACCTATCACACAGTTCTTACACCATCCTAAGGGTGTTGAAATTCTGATTTTAAGAAGAGGGAAGAACGGCCCAGAGGATTTGTAACGTACTGTGTAGCCTATAGATAGCCAGCGGCAGAGCTTTCGTTCAACCCCAAGCTAGCTTGACCCCTTGTGATCACATAGCATTTAGAGGAAAGCCCCATGAAGGGGGATATTATGTGTCTGAATTATATTCAGAACATATAATAATAGAATAAAACCCCAAAGTAGAAGGGAACGTTGGCATCATTCTTCTAGGTTCTCAACTGCCTATGTTTAATGAAAACTGAACTTCTGCCTCTCACTTTTACAGCTCATCTGCTTAAATGCCAACCCCTGAATCCTCCCCTCCCCTGTTTTTAATCACTCCTTCAACCAGTGCCCTTGATAGTATTAAACATTCTGCCACAGGGACATGGAACCATTTCTCCACAGCTCGAGCCTCCAGACCCAACTGGCCAGGTCCTGCGGTGCATCTCTCCCAGCCACCATGGGTCTTCATCTGGTGTTTAACAGGTCATGCCCCCTCCCCTTTCCCACCTACTTTTGGCACATAGACAGGAAATTAAGGACTAAGGGAAATTCACCTCTGACCTTTAATTCACTTCTTAATAAAAGCATTTAGTCACTTGCTTGCTTCATGCCAGACACAAAGGACATGGCTTTTTGAAGGAAAACCCATCAGTCCCTCTCACACTGGCTTTTTTTTTTTCAGTGTGTCAGCTTTCAAAGGCAGTTGCTAGCCCAGAGCATGTCCATGTTAGGACCTTGCCCAGTGCCCAACACATAGTAGGTGGTCATAAATATTCACAGCGTAGGTGATCATAAATATTGACAATGAATGTTAGTTATTCTTGAAAAGAGAATGATGGTGTTTTTGCCCTCCATAGTAGAATTAATTAATCGATAGAATTATCCCAGTTTTACATTTTTTTCCTATCAGTTTTTCTTAAACTGTTGATGACTTTGAGGTGATAATTTGTATTAGACGTGAGTCTTTTGTTTCAGAAAGAAACTTATTGGAACTGATTTAAGAAGACAAAGGGCTGAATTTATAAACTCACTTATAACACTACGGCAAGACCCAGATTATCTTTAATAATCTGCCTCACTCCTTGCCTTCGCCTGCTTTCTTCTGACTGGCTTCATTCTCAAGCAAGTTGTTGTAGCAGCAAGATGGCCACTGGCATCTTCAAATCTTCAGGCATAGATTTTACTATCTGGGCAATCTGAGCTGGAAGACAGAATTCTTGTTCTAATAGTTTAACTCAAATCATGAGGCTGCCTGTCATGTGGTCATCTCTGGAACAGTCCTGGTGGCCAGGGTTGAACTTTCATTGGTTAGTGGCTCACACGCCCACCGCTGGAACTGGGAGTGGGGATCAGCCCTCCCTGAATGACAGGGACCAAGACTGGCATAAGTGGGTTCTCAAAAGAAAATGGGGCTGACACACCAAATGATAAGGGAAGAGAGAATGAATAGGCAAAACAACAAATGCCCATCACATATCTGACACAATACATGATAATTTAGAAATTGTAAATTCATTACACAAAACTATAAGTTCGATTTCTTGGTGTTAGGCAAAGACAACATCATTTTTAAGTGCTCTGCGACTGGAGCAGAAGATGAATTTCAAATCAGAATATACATTCAAAGAGCTTCTTTTGAAGCCTCCTTTATACACATAGGAGAACAAATTTCAGTTGCCTTTATTGATATTTTTGCTCAGTCCCATGCATTGTTTACTTTCAGCCTTCTCTACTACTCATTGATCATTGACTGTTCACTATATACCAGACATTGTATCTCACACTGAGAATAGAGTATTAAATAAGGAAAACATGCCTATTCTCCTGGAGATTATTGCCCCAAGGAGCTTATAGTCTGCTTCTCGTCAACTCCTAACGTATGACTTGCCAGAGCTATTGAAGTCATGCAGTGGAGTTGCTACATTTCCAAAAAATGGGTATGTAAGTGCATCCATTTTATATAAGAAGCAGATTAATTAAATAAATTGATGGATAATTACTTGTTTGAATCTGTGTGCGTCACTTTGTGCTGACTACCACCTTCATTCTTAAAATCATTCTGTGGTTTCCCTTTATAGATGAAGTGAGAAGAAGGGGGAGTTAGGTGTTTAATCCAGGTCTGACTTTCCTAGGACATCATGCCTACATTGGGTAATCTATGATTTCTCTTATATCGTGGGCATTATTCACATCCAGAAATGTATACACATAATACAGTTTATAGAAGCTTTTGGAAAAAATTCTCAAGAAATTCTGGGAAAGCTAGGATGACCGTGTCATGAGTCCTATGCCCTTTATAGATTCTGTATCCCATCCCCAGGTTCCGCATCCTTGTTTCTTCACCCTTAGGGCATTGTAAATAAATATGGCAAAAGGAAGTCGTGTGTGTGTGTGTGTGTGTGTGTGCGCGCGCGCGCGCGCGCGCGCGCATGCGTGCACGCTCGTGGTGGTAGGGGGCTAGTGGAACCCTGCTGGCCTCTGAACCTTTGAGCAAGGGATGGGTAAGGGATTTGTGGCCTCCAAGGAAAGTCCATGGGAAGAGAAAGCAGTGAGGCCCAGTGGGAAAAGCACTGGAAAGAAGTCTTATGACTTGGCTTTGAATCTGGCTCCACCACTTAGAAGTCAAAGTCACTGAACATCACAGATCATATTTGTTAACTTACGGTGAAAATCCACTTCCTCATGCTTCATACCTCCCAGATGTTTTGTGAGTATCAAGTGTAGCAATATCTACGAAAATTGCTTTGGGCCGTGCAGACCTGTAATTTGTAAAGCTTTATTTTGTACATCTCTGCTCTTCTAATCTGCCTCTGCTTGCCCTGTTTCATACGCAAACCTCATGATTTCTGGCATTCTGAAGGTGGCCGAGTTCATGCATGGTGTAAACAAGTGCTTGTTCCTTCAGTTTCTACTCCTTAATTTATTCTTAGCTGTCGGCTGTTTTCTCCAGAGTCTTCCACGTTCTAGATACAGTACTAGGTGCTAGAGATAAGAGCGAAAGCATGAGTTGAGGGAAAGAGTATGAAGTTTGGACTCAGGGTGTAAATCCTGACTTCTTCTCTGATTGTATAGTTTTGAGATAGTCAACTAACTGCTCTAAGCATTCAGTTTCTTCATCTGTAAGGCAGCAGTAATTTCCATGTTTTATAGGGATTTTACTGGGTGCTGGAAGGAACACGCGGCCCAGTAAATCAGCCTTCATTTTCTTTAAGACATTGCCCCTCCCATCTAGGAGCTCATGGTCTAAAAGTGGAGATGAGACATTTTTCCAGGCTATTCTAAATCGGAAGAGAGAGCAAGGGGCCTTGGTGGGGAGAGCGGCCAACCTCTGAGTGATTGAGTGGTGGAGTAAGGCATGACTTAACCAAAGGAGCCCCGCTGGTGCCTGCTAAAATCTAGTGTTGAATCCAAACTTCCTAGGAAGTTTTCAAAAACGTAGACATCTTTAGGCTTCCTAACCTATTGTTTGGACCTTGCCTGGTGTTTTAAGAACACTTCCGGAAGTTCGTGATTTTTTAAGAGAGAGGATGAGCTGAGAAGTCCTGTGCTACTTTAAGAAACACATGTATAGTACCAGTGGGAATGAAAACTGGGGCTTATTTTTTCTTAAAAAAAGAAAAGAAAAGAAAGTTAACCTGTGTTGCAGGGAATTGGATAGGTCAGAGGAGAGTTTGACACCAAGAGGTTGTTTGATTTTACAACAAATGGTTAGCATCGTGGAATTACTCATTTGTTGACTAATCTAGGGCTCCTTGGTGGCCTTGTCCTGGCTGGTGTTGTGCAGCCCTTCGGCCCATGTTTCTTCATTACACACTGACTCCACTGCAGTCTGCCTCTCTTGATCTTTTTCTTTGCTTCCCTCTCTGCTCTCTGCCAGATACCCAAAGCATGTTTACATTTACCTCTGCTTGGCCCTACATTGTGAATATTTATGACCACCTACTATGTGTTGGGCACTGGGCAAGGTCCTAACATGGACATGCTCTGGGCTAACAGCTGCCTCTGAAAGCTGACACACTGAAAAAAAAAAAAAAGCCAGTGTGAGAGGGACTGACGGGTTTTCCTTCAAAGAGCCATGAGGTCAGCTGTCCTTTGCTGTCATTCGCTCTTGATGATGTCCTTGGGAGATGGCCTTGAGTGTCATCATAAAGCAGTTGAAATAGGGTTTTCAGGTGCCCCTCTGTAGTAGATTGAATAATGGCCCCCAAAGATATCAGATCTTAATCCCTGGAACCTGTGAATGTGACCTTATTTGGGAAAGGGCAGCTACCAAGGTGATTAAGTTAAGGATCTAGAGATGGGGAGGGATAGCCCAGGTTATCTGGGTGAGCTCTGAATACAACAGAAGATGTCCTTGTAAAAAAGAGACAGAGGTAGATTTGACACAGAGCAAGAAGGGAAGGCAGTGTGACCCAGAGACTAGAAACAGATTGGAGTGATGTAGTCATAAGCCAAGAATGCTAGCAGCCACCAGATTTCAAAGTCTGGTCTCCAGAACAGAGTGAATAAATTTCTGTTGTTTTAAACCACTCAGTTTGTGATCATTTATTACAGCAGCCATAGGAAATTAATATACCTTCCAATCTCCTTTCCCTGGCCATTTTACTATTTTGAATATTATGATGATGATTTAAATTTCATTTTAAATAAATGATCTTATAAAAATTGCCCGTCCATATTGCAGGAAGTCATGAGAGAGAACAGGTCACAGTAGGTCACGACTGGAAGGGCCCTCAGGGGCTACCCAAACTTCTCATCATAAAGACGATAATGCAGACACAGAGGGTACTTGCCCCAAATCATTCAGTGAGGGAAGAATATAGCCAGGACCTGACCCAACATCCAAGCTTTGTCCACCACAGACAAGGGAGCATAATTTATGAAGATATCTGGCTCAGCAAGTAGACAGGAAAGAACTTGCTTAAGTTTACTTGAAGAATGTGACTTTTTTTTTTTTTTTTTTTAAGATAAACTGTGGATTGGCCCTCTTACTCTAGTTAACTTGAGAAACATTTTGGGGAATAGAAAAAGGCACTAGTCCTTTTTTCAAGAAACAGATAAATTGAATATGTTTGACTTGGAAAGATATCCCTAATACACAGTCACAGGTAGGTGTGCGGTCTTTGGAATCCTAGGACGTGCCCAGAATTTTCTATCATTCACCAGCTCTGTGAGCTTGGGTAAGTTATTCTTTGGGAGCCTCAGTTTCCTCATCTGTAAAAGAGAGGTAATAACAGTGCTTGTCTGAGGCTGTGGGGAAGACTAAGTGAGATGCTGTATATAAAAGTTCCTTACCCAGTGCCTGGCAATTAATTGAGGCTCCATAAATGTTAGTGTTTGGTATTATCAAATCAAAGTTCCATTGTAGTAGAGTATACAGAATTTTATCTTTTTAGAATTTCTTATTTGGATATTTTATAAGGACCCTGGAGTTTCTTTAGTAATCAGGAATAACAATAAAGATGAAAAACAGGTCTGACTCATCGGGAGCAGAGTGGGTCTTCAGGGCGTCAGCGACTCCCAGAGCTGATGGGAATCCTCATACCTCTCTTCTGGGAAATGCACAGCTATAAATGTGCATTGCCATAAATGTGAATACACAGCCAAGATCAAAGCTGCTTGATCCTGGGGGATTGAGGTGAGCGCATTCCTATGACCGAAACTCTGGGTGACACAATGGCCCGATGCTGCCTGGGGGGCCCGGAGATGGTGGTCTGGACACCTGGTCTCCAGGCCTAGCCCAGCCCCTCTGAGCTGTGTGACTTGGGCAGGTCACCTGTCGCCTGTTTCCTTATCCATCCAACACATAGGCTTCTATGAGTCTCAAATGAGATAAAGGACATAAAAGTACTTAGTAAACAGGAAGTAAGTGAAAAGGAGATACTAATTATAAATCCTATCAGTCACCAAGCTCAACAGAGTATATCTTCCTAATACCTTTCAATTTTGTTCATTTTGTTTGGATGTTCACTGTTGTAATTTATGCTTTTCTTCCTTCTCTCTTGTTCGTTAGCATTTTAGGTGGTCTTACTGATTCTTGTGTGGCTTTTCTCTATCAGGATCATCTTTTTTTTTTAATGTTTATTTGTTTTTGAGAGAGAGAGAGAGAGAGAGAGAGAGAGAGAGAG
>NW_026057585.1:60256184-60310050 GCF_023721935.1 Panthera uncia
CTCTCTCTCTCTCTCTCTCTCTCTCTTGAAAAGCAGTTTGAAAGTGAAACCAAGATATTCAGGTTTAGTTGATCTTGGGTGAAGTCAGCAAATTGCATTGTATGTTTTTAAGACTCTCTTGGTGAGTGTGCTAGGATGAAGAACGATTAATTTGAGTTTTTTGTGTTAGGAATTCTTACTAAGTGAAGATTACAGTAAATGAGAATGAAATTGACCAGTTTTCCTGGAAGTCAGTAGAACAAAGCATTTGACTTAGTAAGACATACTTAGTTTACCAGGAACATGGCCATGATGGAAATGCTGGTATATCTCTCTATTATTTCCCTGTTTGTTTGACTGTCATGGAAATCTGGGATGAATAACAGGAAATCTTAACATTAACCCGGTGTCTATAGGCTAATGCTTGCATTTACCAGCCTTGTTGATGGGAAGCAGGCAGGATAGGAGGTGGGAGGAAGAGGTAGAATGAGTAGAGGGAAAGTATGATTTTTCTACTCACTAACATCATTTTCCAGACATAAATAAATAAGGTCCATACCTATTCTTGTAAAAATTTTTAAAGCATTTAACATCCTGCCTTTCACGTGGTAGTAGTTCAATGCATATGTATTAATTAATAAAAATAGGAGGCTGACCATGTCCCCAGGCATCTCCATGGCTGCAATTCCAGAAGTTCTCTGGAAGTTCGTTACATCTAGCCAAAGGTGATCAAAAAGCAGCATAAACCTTACTCTCTTGCTCCTTAGTATAACTATTCATCCATTCATTTGGTCAAAAAATAGTCATTGAGTGCCTTTCACATCCTGGGCATCGGACTCGGTGCTGTGGGTACAGATTCGGTGTCCATCCGTAGAGATTTGTAATCCAGGCAAATAACTTGATGCCACTGGTCTCTGGCTACGTCGTTTTGTGAAGATCACGGCTCTGGTCTCTGTCCCAGTGTCTCCATGAGAAAGGATTGATTGCTAAGAGGATTAAATGATACTGCTCACAAACCATGAAGGATATCAGGAGACTTACGTATTACTGTGCACTTTTAAAAGTCAACGGGTGTACGAGATAGAGTACTTTTCACCGAAAGTACACAAAAAAGTGTACTTTAAACATGGAAATGGGTATATAAAAACACTTCCTTCCAACACCCGGTTCTCATCACAACAAGTGCACTATATTTTACACCTGAAACTAATACTATACCATATGTTAACTAACTGGGATTTAAATAAAAATTAAAAAAAAAAAAAGTAAATGGGAAAAAAGAAGAAATGTGTAGGGTAGAGCTGAATTGTTTGCTGACAAATGGGGCTTGAAACTTCTAGTTGTTATTCTTTCCCTTCAGACGGAGCACGTCGGAGGGACCTTTTCAAGTTTGCTTTCATTAAAAATGATGGTTGGGGTGGGCGCTTGGGTGGCTCAGTTGGTTGATGGTCTGACTTTGGCTTGGGTCGGGGTCTCACAGTTTGTGAGTTCGAGCCCTGTGTGTTTGAGCCCTACTTTGGATTCTCTGTCACTCACCCCCCCCCCCCCCCCCCCCCCCCCCCCCCCCCCCCCACCGGACTCGCGCAGGCCTCTCTCTCTCTCTCACAACTAAATAAACATTTAAAAAAATGAATGTCGGGAATGAAAGGCCTACTGCCTACTTCAGCCATCAAGTGCAAGGGCCACTACCTGCTGCGGACTGATCATGTTGGCCTCGCAGGCTCACAGGGCTGCGGGGCCGTGTGTTGTTTGTGGGGCTCTTAAAACTTGAGGCACTTGGTGGATGTAGATCGTCCCTGAACAAAATAAGCTTGCAAACAAACATTGCTTTTAATTATCAGATTTCTTTTGGCCAGGCCTATCCTCTGGTGTCCAGCTCCCAGTGACAAGCCTCTTCATGCAATTCCCGCAGAAAATCAAAAACGTTATGAACTGCTACCTACCCCCAAGGACCATGCTTTTTTCATAAACACTCTCATGTTGCCTTTAGAAAAGCCAGTAACTTCAGAAATTAAAAGGGTCTCACAGATCACCTGAGACTGTCTTTCCTAAGGCTCAGGCTTAGTTATGATAATGGCATTTATATTGATCTCATCAAGCTGAATATATTCATTTTACTTTTTTTTATTTATTAAAAGAAATTTTTTTTAATGTTTATTTTTGAGAGAGACAGAGACAGAATGCGAGTGGCTTAGGGGCAGACAGAGAGGAAGACACGGAATCTGAAGTAGGCTCCAGGCTCCGAGCCATCAGCACAGAGCCCAACGTGGGGCTCGAGCCCACGAGCTGTGAGATCATGACCTGAGCCGAAGTCGGACGCTCAACCGACTGAGCCACCCAGGCGCCCCTGAATACATTCATTTTAGAGGAGTGTCTTTTATTCTCTTCTTTCATGAAATGACAGATTGATAGTGATAATAGTATGGTAGTTTACACACACACACACACCCACACACACACACACACGAGTCTCTGAAATCACACATTAATCTGAGAGCCTGTTTTACAGATGGGGAAAATGAAACTCTGAGAAGTGATATGATTTCCCTAAAATGATAGTCCCGTTTCTTAACAGAATAGGAATAACCCTTAGGTCTACTGACTAACAGTTTAGTGCTAAGAAAGGAAACAGAATTACATATAATGAGAAAAGCACTTTTCCCATGTTAGAGAAAAGCACTATCAGAGATAGCTGGTTCATGCAGAGCCAGTGTGCGTGGTCGTTGTCTTGTAGTTTGGCTGGAGGAAAGTTTATATCATCAGTGCTCATGCATTTCCCACTCCTGTACCTTTGTCTCTTTGTAAGCCAAATTGCCAGGAAGGAACTTACAGCATGTTAGGAAGGCAGTTATGGAAAAGGTTGGTGCTTATGATGTGTTAGGACTTAGACTTAATTCTGGCTTTGTTATTGGCGATGTCACTCCATGTCCCGAATCAGTCTCCTTGCATGTAAAACCCTTCTCTACCTGCTAAGCATCCTACAAGGTTAAAAAGAGAATCCACAGATGAAAATGCTTGCTAAGTTGTATTATGTTCTACAGAGAGAAAAAGTTATTATGAAGGCAAAAACTAAGAGTTGCTACCTTTCGAGTCATAATAGGCCTAGCCTTTCAAGGTGGTAGAGAAGAGAGCTTCTTTTTTTTTTTAAACTTTATTTTTGAGAGAGAGAGATAGCATGAGCATGAGTGGAGGAGGGGCAGAGAGAGAAGGGGAGAGAGGGAATCCCAAGTAGGCTCTACACTGTCAGCATGGAGCCTGATGCGGGGCTCGAACTCACAAACTGTGAGATCATGACCTGAGCTGAAATTGAGTCATACGCTTAACCGACTGAGCCCCCAGGTGTCCCGAGAAAAGAGCTTCTGAATTTGTGTGCAGATGTATGTTGGTAGGAGAAACAACTATACCTGTACCAACGTTAGAGCAATAGCTCCTAAAATTTTATACCCTACACACCTTGCTTGCCTCACTCTAGTCCCAGCCCTGAGTGTTGGGTGAGGGAGCTCTCTTCTGCCAAGGGCACATCCCAGAGAGGGATTTAACTTAGAGCTGTCCGCTGCTAACATTTCTTTTTTTTTCTTTCTCCAGATTTCTATTTAAATTCCAGTTAGTTAACATATAGTGTAATATTAGTTTCAGGACTAAAATTCAATGATTCATCACTTATATACAACACCCAGTGCTCATCACAGGTGCCCTCCTTATTACCCATCACCTATTTAACCCATCCCCCTCCCTCCCTCCCTTCCAGCAACCCTTAGTTTGTTCTCTATGGCTAAGAGTTTGTTTCTTGGTTTGCCTCTTTTTAATCCTCTCTTATGTTCATTTGTTTTGTTTCTTAAATTGCACATATGAGCGAAATCATGTTGTATTTATCATTCTCTGATTTATTTCACTTAGCATATTACCCCCTATCTCCATCCCTGTAGTTACAAATGGCAAGATTTCATTCTTTTTATGACCGAGTAAATATTCCATTTGACTGGACAAATATTCCATATGACTGACAATATTCCATTGTGTATATATGCCATATCTTCTTTATCTATTCATCAATCAATGGATATTTGGGCTCTTTGCATAATTTGGCTACTGTTTATAATGCTGCTATAAAGATTGGGGTGCATGCATCCTTCGAATTAGTATTTTTGTATCAAAATAAAAAGCTTCTGCACAGCAAAGGAGACAATCAACAAAACTAAAAGACAACCTATGGAATGGGAGAAGATATTTGCAAGTTACATATCAGGTAAAGGGTTAGCATACGAAGTATATAAAGAACTTATGAAACTCAACACCCAAGAAAACAAATATTCCAGTTTAAAAATGGGCAGAAGAGATGAATAGACACTTTCCAAAGAAGACATCCAGATGGCCAACAGACACATGAGAAGATGCTCAACGTCACTCATCATCAGGGAAATACAAATCAAAACTACAATGAGATACTACCTTTCACCAGACAGAATGGCTAAAATTAACAACATGAGAATCAACAGGCGTTGACGAGGATGCAGAGAAAGGGGAACCTCTTACGTTATTGGCGGGAGTTGCCAGCATTTCTAGCAGATGAGGGAATGTGTGCAGTAGTCCTGGAAGGGGGATCCGGGCAGCATACCACAGCAGTCACTAAACCATGGCAGTCACATATGAAGTTAAAATACACCTACCCTACCACCCTATAAGTCTATTCTTAGGTTTATTTCTAAGAGAAATGAGAGCAAATGTCCACAAAAATACATCCACAAACATATTTATAGCAGCTTCAAACTGGAAACAACCCTTTTGTCTGGCATCAGGTAAATGGAGAAGAAACGAATGCTGCTCAGCAATGAATGAAACTCATGGATAAGTTTCTCAAACACTATGGTAAACCCAAGAAGGTGGATAAAAAGTAGTACCCTCTGTATAATTCAATTTACATGAGGTTCTAAAACAAGCAAAAACCAATTTATTGTAGAAAGCAAATTTTAGAATAACTGTCTCTGACATAGGAGATTGCCTGGTAAAGTCTATGAGGGAACTTTCTAAGCGGTGGGAATATTCTGTATGTTGATAGAAATATCAGTTTTACAGGTGCACACGTTTGTCAAAACTTGGCCCGCTGTTCACTTAGTATCATAATTTTACAAAATATAAATCTAACCTTTAAAAAAAACTTCATTGTTTTGTCTAATTGGGAAAAAGGCAAACTTTTAAGGCTTCGGATCTTATCAAGCAGTTACTGTTCATATTAAAAGGATTTTGAAGGCATCACAGAGGCTACTGACTATAGAGAGGCATCATAGAATAGAAAGGGATGATATTGCAGCACCAAAGAAATATAGGATACTGTCCCCAGGATAATACCTAACCAGTGTGAGAATTTCAGAGGACATCTCTGTATGGCACCGAATCTCCTAAAGGTCTTCTGATTTAAATTTGGTTCTTAGACTTTGAGCAAATATAGATAGCCATGAAAATCAGAAGTCAGTTGAAATAGTAATAAAAGCCCTGATACCAAAGGCGACACCTTGGTGTGATAAGGTGCCATCGAACTGGGCTGTGCGTATAAAGGAAGTCACAACAGGCTGGACAGTAAATGCTTGGGCTTTAAGTCAGGTAGTTTTTTTATACAAATTAAGTTACTACTCTTATTTATAGTACATCGTATGTAATTGTTCTTAAATTAACCACATTAGAAACAATATATAGTCTATTCAGGAGTGTAGTTTGGTCATTCTCGAAGGATCTGCTCCAAGGAATCCAGGGGTAATAAGCAAGCCCTATTTGATGATTCTAATGGAGATGGGGGACAAAATCTCATAAACCGTTTCCCTTGCATAATGTCACTTAACAAGTCTTATTTCTGCCTGAGTTTATTGATTGGTATTGCCTTGTATTTTAAGGAATTTTAATTTACTAAAGCAGAAACCATCCAAAATGAGAATATGAGACAAAATTTCCAAAATTTCATCAAGTTCTCCTGCGAGAAATTGCTCTGGTTTATTTCTTTCTGTTAGTGCCTCTGAGAGTTTGTCTCAACATAACCATGAGAGTGTGTATTTTCTATGGCTAAATCGGGTGAGGGGAAGGAGAGGGTGATGATGCATCTAGAAGCTTTACATAAAAATATTTTCCATCTGTAGTAAGCATCAGAGTTCTGATTGATCAGTGGCCAGCTTCATTTGAAAAGTCATCCCTTCATAATATTTTTCTTACTAATTAGGTCACAGTGGTTGATTTTCTTTCCATTCATTAATTCATTCAGACTTTTATGCATAAAACACTTAATGGGGCACCTACTATGGGCCACACGTTAGCATTTGGTGCTAATGGCATCTAAGGAAAAATAAGTCATCATTGACTGAATCCAAGATGCTTCTGTTATATTAGAGGAGATAAATCAGAACACAAGGAAATTAACACAGTGTTAATTTATTTAAACACATTTCTGTTAAGGTGACTTACAAAAATTGTGTTGGAGGGGCACCTGGGTGGCTCGGTTGAGAGGCCGACTTTGGCTCAGGTCATGATCTCACAGTCCGTGGGTTCGAGCCCCGCATTGGGCTCTGTGCTGACAGCTCAGAGCCTGGAGTCTGCTTCTGATTCTGTGTCTCCCTCTCTCTCTGCCCCTCCGCTGCTCATGCTCTGTGTCTCGCTCTCTTTCTCTCAAAAATAAATAAACGTTAAAAGAAATTTTTTTAAAAAATTGTGTTGGAGCAGAAAGCACAGAGTAGATTTCGGCATGCATTGGGAAATGGCCTGATGGAAAGCTTCACATCTACGTCATTCATTCTTTCATTTCAGTCCCCAGTTAGTTAATACCATGGGTTGTTTATGATGTAGCATTTATCCCTCTTCCTTCACCCGTAATCATTTCTTGCAGCTCTCCTAAGTATTTCTGAAAAATAGAACACACAGACAAATCAAGGGTTTTACTACTATGGTTAATTAACTGGAAACACTGTTATTTTCATGTTTGGCTCATTAACTTGGCACAGTCTGCTTTCTGCTTGTCATGAAATCCCACGTTTGGCTGTAGCTCTCCACCCAAGTTATGGAGACTGACACCGAAGGCCATCTTACTCTCCGTCTTCATGTGCTACCATAACTTTCTTGACTTGGGGTCCCGTTGTTCTGGTGCTCAGTCTTCTGTCTTTAAGGAATCCCCTTGCTTTATCAGTAGCTGCTGGTCTGCCTTTCAGTGCTTGGGTGAGCCTGTACTACTTACTTTGGAAATCTCAGGCTGCATACTGTGAGGCTTTCCCTTACTTAGCCAGAGGGAAAGTTTATTTCTTTAAGCTCTCAGTTTTCATTGTTCTTTCTTTCTCTTGGATGTCTCCCAGTTTAGGCATTTACATCCAGGCATAGGGTTGTTGCTAGCCTCCAATGGAGGCATTTTTCACCCCAATCTGCTGATTTATTGTCCCTTCAATCCTATTCATAGCACGTTTGATAAAAATAATAATTGCAATCAATCAGGCTCAAGCTATGTGCCAGAAATTGGCTGGCTGTTTTGTGCACAATGTGTGTAACCATATCAATCATCCTGAAAAGTAGGCACATTATTATCCTGTTCTAACAGTAAGGAAATAAGACTCAGAGAGGTTAAGTGACTGGTCACAGAGTGAAAAAAATAGAGAACCAAGATCAAAACCAAGATCTTCTGATTCTAAGTGTTAGATTTTTCCCAGGGTACAATTTGGCTTTTTCTTGCGGCACATTGCCAGGAATTTGTTAGATATTTAATAGCTGTTTGTTAAGTGAATGCATAAATGAGCATGTGGAATATCCCGTATACTTTTTGCTATACTGAAATGCTAAAAATGTCTATTGGCATTTGATAATAGACTTGCTCACAGGCCATAAGCAACTAGAAAAACTGAACAATATACATGATACATCTGTTTAAAGACATTGGACGGTATGGGATTATGCTTCACAAGAGAAGGTAAACAAATGAGGCGAGGCCCATGGTCAATTCAGCTTCCAACTTGGAGGCATTCTCTGGAACGTGGGACAGGGAGGGGGAACCTAAGGAAAGCTTTGCAGTTTCACTGAATCAGGGAA
This sequence comes from Panthera uncia, assembly GCF_023721935.1. Lineage (NCBI taxonomy): Eukaryota > Metazoa > Chordata > Mammalia > Carnivora > Felidae > Panthera > Panthera uncia. The sequence goes on from NW_026057585.1 coordinate 60,264,213, forward strand.
ATAGATAAGCATTTGGGGAGGCCTACGTCGCTTGAATTACGGGGCGGAGTACCACAGAAGAGGGAGGTAAGCCCAGAAAGAGATTCAGAAATATGCTTAGGGGTCCCCTTGAGTCTAGATAAATGCCATCCTGTGCAGGTGCAGAGTGCTTCTCTCTGAGGTCAAGCAGACAATATCGGCCAAGGAGGTATAAGCCAAACAATTCCTAAAGCCCACAAAGAGCTGGGAGTTGTGAAGAGCCAGGGTGTGGAGACCTTGCTGGACATCTAGGACATTCCATCGAGACCCAAGAAGGCTCATGCCGCAGTAGCAGAGTAAAGGATAGTCTTACTCTAGACTTACCCGAATAACCTTTAAAAACAAATCTTTTTTTTTTTTTTTAAATGGAATACACCTGATTTATTTATGGTGTAATCCTTAATTTTTATACATATTTATTTTTTTAATTTTTTAATTTACAGCCAAGTTAGTTAGCATATTAAAAACAAATCTTAAAAGCATGAAGCTGATTCACAAGCAATTAAGTGCCCCACGAAAAGAAACTTTCAGACTCTTTAAAGGAAGATTGTAAAATCCAGATCTTCAATAATGTAAAACTTATAATGCCCAGCATTCAGTAAAAATTTACTAGACATACAAAGAAACAGAAAAATGTCACCCATAACTGGAAGAAAAGACAATCAGTAGAAATAGGCCCAGAAGTAACAGGGATAATAGAATTAGCAGACGAGGACTCCAGAACTGCTGTCATAAATGTTTGCAGGGATTTAAAGAATCATAGAAACATATGAGTCAGTAAATAAAAGATACATAGAGAACCAAATAGAAACTCTAGAGATTAAACATGTTCAAAACTTGAATGGAATTTCAATGGATGGTCTTAATAACAGAACAAAAAACTAGCAAGCTAGAAACTATCTAAGTGGGAGCACATAGAAAAAAAAAGGCACAAGACAAGAACAACAGCAACAAAAAAAACCCTACCAAAAACCAGCCTTAATCACCCTGAGAAAATAGTCTAATGTTCATGCAATTAGAAACCCAGATAGGGTGGTAGGTGGTGGTAAAAAAATTACTTAAATAATTGCCAAAGGTTTTCTAAGTATCGTAACAGGATAAACACCCACAGGAGTAAAAACCAGCCCAGCACATCATAGTCAGATTGCTGAAAACCAGCAATAAGAAGAAAATTGTAAAAGCAGCCAGAGAAAAAGATACATTAAATACAAAAGAGAAATATCCTGGAAAGGCTGCTGAATTCTCAGAAACATACGAGACAGAAGACAGTGGAACAACATCTTTAATGTGCTAAAAGAAATTGTCAGAGTAAATGTCTATATCCAAAAGTAATCTCCTTCAGAAATGGAAGGCAACGAGTCCTCCAGTTTCTGGTCTGACATGTAAAGACCTTGGAAGTTGACACTCCCATTTCACAGCAAGGAAAAAGGCGAAACAACGCAAAGCAGCAACTCTTGTAAGATTGATGAGAGGCTTGAGGTCACAAGCCGCCACCCTGAACATTGGACAGGCAGGTGAATACAAAGAATCACAGTTGACTTGGAGAGGACGCCCAGGATCAGAAGCCTGCTGCTGGTGTCCACATGCCCCCGCATCAGCCGGGCTACTGAGAAATAGCAGAGGATTACAACTGCAAGAGTTGTAACCTCAGGCCCTATCTAACAAAGAGTCTCTAAGGAAATCCAGAAGCAACAGGGCAGACCAAAATAAAGACATAGGAGGGAAGTTTAGCCTCTGCCTTGGACAGCTACAGCGAACAGGAAACACAGCCTCACTCCTAGCCGGATACGCACTGCACCTCACGCTAAAGGCCCATTTACTCCGTTTCTCTTTACTTGATACATCATGTCTGGCTGTCAACAAAAAATTAGAAGGCACATGAAAAGGCAAAGAACACAATCTGAAAGGGGGAAAGCCACCACCACAACCAGACTCAGATATGGCAGAGATTTTAGAATTATCAAACTGGAGGAACTTAAAAATAACTTTGATTAGGGGCACCTGGGTGGTTCAGTCAGTTGAGTGTCCAACTTTGGCTCAGGTCATGAGCTGATGGGTTCAAGCTCATGGGTTCGTGGGTTCAAGCCCTGCGTCAGGTTCTGTGCTGGCGGTTCAGAGCCTGGAGCCTGCTTTGGATCCTCTGTCCCCCTCTGTCTGCCCCTCCGCTGCTTTGCTCTCTCTCTGTCTCTCTCTGTCTCTCTCAAACAATAAATTTAAGAAGCATTAAAAACTAATGCTGATTAAAATGCCAAGGCCTCTAATGGAGAAGGTGCACAACGTGCAAAATTGAAAGGCAAAACAAAGACATTTTCATGCATGCACAAGATGAGAGCATATGTCACCTGAGCCTGCATGATGAGATATGTTAGAGTATGTTCTTCTTTTCTTTTTTTAATTTTTTTTTTTTAGCGTTTTTTTAATTTATTTTTGAGACAGAGAGAGACAAAGCATGAACGGGGGAGGGTCAGAGAGAGGGAGACACAGAATCTGAAACAGGCTCCAGGCTCTGAGATGTCAGCACAGAGCCCGACACGGGGCTCGAACTCATGGACTGCGAGATCATGACCTGGGCCAAAGCCGGCCGCTTAACTGACTGAGCCACCCAGGCGCCCCTGTTCTTCATTTTTTTTAATGTTTATTTTTAATTTTTGAGAGAGCACAAGTAGGGGAGGGACAGAGAGAGGGAGACAGAGGATCCTAAATATGCTCTGTGCTGTCAGCACAGAGCCCTATGTGGCCCTCAGACTCATGAACCATGAGATCGTGACCTGAGCCGAAGTTGACGCTCAACCCACTGGGCCACCCAGGCGCCCTGAGGAAGTTCTTCAGTTTGAAGGCAAATGGCACCCGATGGAAGCTGGGATTTACATGATGAAAGCATGGCGTCAGACGTTGTAAATATATGGGCAAATGTACAGTATTTATTTCTCATTAAAAAAAGTCCTCCTTAAGAGAGCACTGATTCTTTAAAATAAAAAAAAATAATAGTATATTGGGAAAGTTATAATATATGCAGAGGTAAAATGTATGATGAGTAAATAAGGGAAAGGGGAAATTAAAATATACTGTTATACAGTAATTCAAAGGGATACATACATCCCTATATTTATTGCAGCGTTATTTACAATAGGCAAACTACGGAAGCAGCCCAAGTGTCCATCTATAGAAGAATGGATAAAGAAGATGTGATGTATATATATATATATATGTGGTGTATATATATGTACATATATACACATTATACATATATATACATATATACATATATGTATATATACATGTATATACATATATACATATACATATATATATATAATGGAATATTATTCACTATAAAAAGAATGAGATCTTGCCATTTGCAACAACTTAGATGGAGCTAGAGAATATAATGCTTATTAGTGACATAAGCCAGTCAGAGAAAGACAAATCCCATATGACTTCACTCATGTGTGGAATTTAAGAAACAAAGACATGAACAAAGAATAAAAAGAGATAAGCCAGAAAACAGATTCTTAACTACAGAAAACAGATTCTTAACTCCCCTTTTATTTTAAAGGGGAGGGGGTGACGGGATGAGTGAAATAGGAGATGGGGATTAAGGAGGGCACCTGTGACGAGCAGTGGGTATCGTCTGGAAGTGTTGAATATTGCACACCTGAAATTAACATAACACCGTATGTCAACTACCCTGGAATTAAAATAAAAATAAAAGGAAAGTAATAAAAAATAAAATAAAAAGTAAAAGACAGGAACGTAAAAAAAGGAAATCCACTGTTACAAGCTTCTTATGTTCCAGGTGGATTAGTTTAATATTATTTGAAGATGGACTGTTTTAAGTTAAAGGTGTGTACTGTAAATCCTAAAGTAACTAGGAAATAAAAAAACAAAATGTTAATTTTAACAAACCAATAAAAAAATAAAATAGGTGGCACTAGAAATTATGCAGTTAATCCACCAGAGATCAGGAAAAGAGGATAAAAGAAACAAAAACACAGGTGGGACAAATAGAAAGCAAGATGTTGGCCTTAAACACAGCCATATTGATAAGCACATTACACGTAAATGGTAAAAATGTTTCCATACTCGGAAAGAAAATAACCAACTGAAGTTACTAACATATTTTATAAAATCACATAGTCACTGATTGTCACAGTCACACTGACCTAATTTAGCATAGTGTTCAGCAAATTCCTCTAACTAGTCAGGGCTCATTCTGGAAGGTGCTGCACCAGGATTTAGGAAAGCTAACAGTGATGGGAAATAATACAGGTGAGCGCAAGTCTCTCCAATGGGGCGCCAGCCAGGAGCAAGGAGATGGAGATAAATGTCAAATTTGGAATAAATGATCCATTACAGGAACAAAGATTGAAAGATTTGTATCTGTGTTCTTTCTTATATTTTATGTACCTATTATACAGTTCTTTCTTCCTTTCTTTTTTTGTCTTTTCCTTACGCTTGATATTTTCTATGAGGAGTTTTATTGGTAGTTTTCTTTCTATTGAGTTTTTAGGTTACAGAATTTCCAGGTGGAATTGACTCATGGACTGGGTGGTTGACAGGGCTTTATGTCTCTCCGTATTTGAAAAAGATGAAAGGATCTTTGTATTATGGGGAAGTGATCGTATTATGATTCTATTATTGGTGGGAGTTAAATGTAGCTAAAAACATGAGCACTAAATGGATAGCTGAAGGTGTGGGCTACGCACGTCATTTGTGCAATGCTTTCAGCTCCCTTCCTGGGTTTCCATGCTCAGGCCTGTAGGACAGGGGTCGGCTTCTGCAGGTAGCACGCCCCAAACTCCCCTGATGGCTGGCGTCCTTCTCTGTTTCACCAGTGGGAGGAAGGTGCACGAGTTTATAAAGCAGGAGTAGAATTGGGGAAAAGGGATAGGAAGGGGGAAGGTCATTGCTCTTCTGTGTCTGCTTTCGCTGTTGTCAGGCAGAAACAGGTGGCTGTGAATGGTGGCCGCCTTCAGTAGGTCTAGTAGCAGTAGACCTGGTGGCAATTGATTGCCAGTGACTGCTAGGTTATGGCTTTAGTGGTGTCCGTAGGAAGGGTGGTCCTGGCTGGAGCAGCAGGTGTGGTGGCTACATGTCCTTAGGCGGCTGCAGTGTGGGCCGCCAGTGAGCTCCTGGTCTCTGCTGACACTGCCTCCCTTTTGTGCCTCAAGCTGGTAGGGTGGTTGCAGCTTCCTGCAGTTACTAATCTCTGGGATTACTTACCACCCCCTTTTGGCATCCTTTGCCTTCAAGTCCTTTTAGAGCCAGGAGCCTGTATTACCCCTCCCCTTCCCATTTGAAATCACTAGAGTGGTTTTGATATGCCTGAGGAGACCCTGACTGATACAGGGGACATGAGAGATTTTGGCCGACGTAAGCTCCTTCTGGAGAATTTCCTAATATCTCCGCAGCAGGATAGACCAATCTGAGAGGTGCTTAGCACACCTCTGTCTTTTTGGCCACGCCTCCTCTGCTCCAGCTTCCCGGACTCCCACCTCTTTGAGTGTGTTCACCTACATAGCATGTGCCTAGCACTCAGAATGTTAAAGCCGGGATGAATTTATTGGGTACTGAGATGATTTCTATGACCTTAAATACCCTTCCTAGTCCTAATCTTTTAGAATAATGAGTCTACCCTGTAGATTACTGTGAGATGCTACAGATTTTTTTGAAAGGGATCCATAAATCCATATAGGCATAAGAATTTGTATGCTGCAAAAAATACCTAAGCGGCTCAAAGTATTATTATTTTTTTGACCTAAGTGTATTAGATACTTAGAATTGGCAACATACAAACTAATTTCTGCATTAATGAACACAGCCACTTTTATAACTGCAGTTTTAAAAATCAGTAGTTTAATAAATCAGTAATACTATTTTTCTTCTTATGACAGGGGGCAATCCACAAATTCTTTTATGTTTAAAAAGGGGCATATTTACCTGAAAGGGTCGGAAACCACAATACTAGGGTTCTCCATTTCAAACGTGACATAGTTTCGAATTCCAGTGCCTCAGTCTTGAAGTTCTAAAGCCTGCAGGTTTAAAGGATGATTTTTCTGGAACGCGTCTTTGATTAACAAGATTTTACTTATTTAAGCTATACTATTAGTAAGCAACCCAGACTTAATATGCTCCGGTCATTTGGGAATTCCAGAACAAATGGGCTTTTGTTGGCAAGATAATTAATTTTATGAACAAGTGTAGTTTTGTTTCCTCATTTTAATTCTACCCTAAGAAGAACCTGGGGGAGAAAAGTTTGGGAATAGCAGTGAAATGTGACTCTAAGATGAGCTTAAGATACACTCTCTATTTTCTGCCTGTCAGTAGAAGCACTACCATTTTATGATGTTAGATTAACATGGTCATTTCTGTTATAAAAATGACCAGTGACAACAGATTGTGGTTGAAAGAAGGGAAACTAATGTTTATTGGTGGCCTACAAAGAGTAAGATGCTGAACCAGCAACCCCCTCCCCCCAATTTTATTTAACAGAGGCTCCAAACGTACAATAATATGTCCAAGGCTAGACAGTTAATAGCTAGCAGAGGCAGCATTTAAATAGATGTTTGTTTGGTTAAGAACTAGATTTGACACTGAACGCTGGGGTTTGAATCCCAACTCCACCAATAATTATCTGTGTGACCTTGACATAATCACCAAGTCTAGCTTCAGTTTCCTCATCTGTAAAATGGGAACCATATACTGCCTCTGTCATAGGGGGTTTGAGAGTTAAATGCGATAATGTATGTAATGTGCATTTTGGGGCTAACACCAGGGAACCCATAGCAACTCCATGTTAGCTCCTCCTCCTCCTGTTTTTTTTTTCTACCCCGTTTTCCTTAAAATGAGAATTAGTAAAACTGATGCTTAGATGTAATTCTGTCACTAAGAACTAAAGGTGTACGACTTTCCAGAAGTCCTTAAATCTCTGACCTTCAGTGTTTCATTTGTGAAATGGAGATAATAATTCTTTTCTAGCCTATTTGCCCATTGTTGTGAAAAAATTAAGTGAGATTTAGAATGCAAAAATGCTCTGTGCACAAATGTGAATTGATACACACACACACACACACACACATATATTTGGAGAGCTGCACTTTCCTTAGAGTCCATTTGTTTTAAGATTAAGGTGTTGCCTTGTTTAAAGTTTTGATTTATTTATGTGTCTCTTTATATAATTTTAAGTGTCCTCAGGAAAGGGTGTGTAAGCTCTGTTTGAAACTCACTGCCGGTTTCAATATTTCTTCCTTTTCCCGGAGAAAGACTCAACTTAGTAAAGCAAACTGGACACTTTCTCACCATATGTTTGTCCAGACAAAGGAAGGGACCGTAACTGGCAGACTCAAGCTGACGTAGAGGATGTTTCTTGCTATCTTCAACTTGAACTTGTCTCACTTGACAGGACAGGCTGATTTATGCTGCCAGGTCAGTTCTCTTAGGAAGAAGCCACTTGTCAGATGCTGCATTTCATTTAGTGAGTTTCCAGGCACCTCGAATCCTTCGTGGAAAGAGGTGAATTGTGGATATAAATATAAAGAGACAAAAATAGCAATTTCCCTTTCCATTGAGTACAGACTATTCAGCATAGCCAAAATGAACTGAGTTAGTAGAAGTTATATTGTCACCATGTTGTCTTTTAAATGATTAATATTAAGCCAGAGGTTATGTTCGCCTTGAAAAGATATGTCTGTATAATCTGCTAATCTTAGAATTCAGAAATTTCTCTTCAATCTATCCTTTTTTTCCTCTACTGTTGCAGCTGGGGTCCCTCATCCTTTTCCACCTGGGCCATCACCACGTTCTCTTAAATGCCCCTTCTCAATGTGTCCCAATCCAGTCCAATCCAGTCCAATCCAATCCATTCCAATCCAATGTCCACCTTATTGCTAGAGGGACATTTTTCAGGCACAGATCTGAGCATATTGCTCTTTCATTTTCCCCCATTACTTAAAGGACAAAACCCCACACCTTTTGCATGACCACGCTCACAGGAAATATTAGCTTCCTACGTCCCTTCATCACTTAGCATGGCCCCTTAGGGCCAGCTAAGATCTTTCACTGATCTCCACGATTTTAGTCTTTGACAGATGTCTGGAATGCACATATTTCTGTTTTCTTTCCCATTGCCACTTTTTTGTTCAGGTTCATGTCATCTGCCTTTCTGGACCACTCCCTGTTATTCTGTAGCCCCTACAGGCAGGGGCCCAGCATCACCGGAGTGCAAGGCACGTGGTCAGGAAGGGGTCAAAACCTTAACTGCCGAAGGGGCACACGGGAACGTAAATGAGTGAAGCCTACCAGGGAGCAATGGCGGCCATGACATAATGCGGAGGTCATGTCTCATCTACCGGCAAGAGTGGCTGCCTAGGAAAGTGCCTGCTCATTGCTTCCATGTGGGAATATGCTGGTGTTGGTGGACCTTCTCATATTTTAAGAGAAGATGCTAATCTGCACATGGTATCTACTGATACATTAATGTTGGCAGGTAGTTCACATTTAAAAATCCCTATTGCTTGGGCTAAACAAGGCTGCAGGTCAGATTTGGCACACAGGTAGAGAGGTTATGACGTCTAAGAAGAGGCTCAAGAAATATTTACGAAAAAAATGGATCCAGGATGCGTTTCCTCTCGGGCTCTCGCTCAATCTCTTCCTGCCTCCTGGATTGTGCCCTTTATTTAATCCCCCTTCAAAGTATGGTGTATATTTTTCTCAGACCTTTCATGCCAGTTGCTCAGATCAATTGAGAACCCACTCTGTTCGAAGCCCTCGTGGTGAATTGATAATAAAGTAACATTATCCCTGAATTGATGGGATAACAAAGTCAGGTAGTTTATGGCAGTGGCAGATAGGAACAATAGTGTTGCAGCTATTTTTTTTTTTTTTTTTTGAAAGTAGGCTTCACATCCAGCGAGGAGCCCTATGTGGTGCTTGAACTCACGACCCTGAGGTGAGATCAAGACTTGAGCTGAGATCAGGAGTTGGACGCTTAACTGAATGAGCCACCCAGGCACCCCTCCAACCATTTTTAAAAATCTAGCTTCTTCTCTTGATACCATTGCACTTGAAGGATAATTTTAAGTTAAATTGTATGTCAATAATTGAACTGCAAGTGTTTCACATTTTACTAGGGTGTAACTAGACTGTGGGCTCCTCAGTGGCAAGGAGTTCTGATTAAATGGGATTTATACTCAGTGCTCCTACAGATCAGGAGATAGGTATGTAAGTGACAATAAATCATTACCTACAAGTCGTTTAAAACTCGTCGTTGGTTCATCAGTGGTTGATTTAGTTAGGATGAGAATCCTATTAGTGCAAAATTCATATAACTATCTTGCAAAGTAGGGCTAAGGCTTTTACTTTGTCCATGTGTGCCCTGATGGATGTTAGCTGTGCCCCGTTGACTCTCTTGAATGGTTATGTTCATAAGCTGTGTCTGCACTTTAAAGTTTCTTTAAAGTGATGCAAGGTATAAAAGACATTTGGAAGAAATTTTAATGTCCAGGCCTCTTAGATTTCTGTGATTTTTTTTCTAGTCTTTTACAATCATCTCGTTCACTATTAATTTGCAATAATGACTTTTGCCATGGTGTCTTTAAAATGTTGACATGGCAATCACCTGTATTTTCATATAAACAACAAATCTCTTTATAAAAATTCATACTTCAGTAGTTTACACAATATGTAATTGAATTTAGTGATTATTTTTCAGAAATACAATATGTAGTTGAGTTTAGTAATTATTTTTTCAGAAATAAACCAGGATAAACCAGAATAAAGAGTAGGTAACCAAATATAAGTGACTTGTGATCATCATATCACTGACCTGGTGGGAGATAAGTTTCTAGCATGCTGGAGAGACAAGGACAATAGCACTGGACATTCTCTGTGCCAGGGACATGACTCCATCTTTTGCAAAATGAATAGAAGCTATCAACTCCATCATATCAGTGAGGCAAAGCTTCAGTTAAGTCTACTAGTCAATGGATTCAGGTAGCATTTATTGGGTTCTTTGCAATAATAATATTTTTTCACCCCATTAAATGTTCAATGGCATTTCCAAGTGCATTTACTTATATTATCAGACTTTACTGGTATCCCTATGAGTGAGACCTTTTTTTCCTTTTGACAGATGAGGCAGTTTTCACACAGGTTGAAGTGACTTCCCTAAGGTCGTATAGCTTGAACTTAATACGAGTGAAGGGCTAGAACCCTAGTCCAGTCTGACCCAAGTTCAGGACTCTTTTTGCTCCTTAGTGCTATCTATCCAAACCAGGCTAAATGAACTCCAAAGACCCGTTTAGCTTTACCACGCTCTGATTCTGTGATATATTAGCAATATCCTGCTTACATCATCCATTCTACAGCTACGAGCTTCTATCCCTCTATGGCTCTGTGGCCACTGGCTTGACGTGGAGGGGAGAAGGAGATTAAGTAGAGGGGCCAATTAGTTTTGGACCGGTTGGTAAATGTTTCACAACATCTTTGAGTTTGTCCCTCTCTCCTTTGATGAATGGCTCTTGCCTCTTTTTGACAGATTGATCTTGAGTGCTGGGTGTTTTTCGCTCACCACATTAGCTGCCAGTTTTCCAGGCTATCCCCCCAGGACTGAGATGAGGTGAGAGGTAAGTTGTTTGTAAGTATGACTTGACTGAGCAGTGCAACCAGGCTGAACGTTCAGAAAGCCCTTCTGTGCTCGGAGCCTGCTTTCATGTCTTGGAAATCCTGATTTATTTCAGGACAGGGAAAATCCGAGCCGGCTTGCAGACTGGAAATTAAAATCTTAAAACTATGTACGAAAATCGAATATTCCAAATGGCCTGGTTTAAACATCACCCTGCCTCGTTGATCAAATGTAAAAGTTCTTGAAAAGAAGCAGGGGGATTTATGACTGGGTGTAGGACGGGGGAAAGGCTTGGCGAATATTTATGGGTAACTTCAAGGAGTTCCACTGACTGTACCTTAGTCTGCTTTTGTACCTTTAAGTTTCTGCTTTGGAGATTTCAAGCCTGCAAATGCTTATGGATTGAAAAATATTTTGGTTTGGCTGTATTCTGTGAACTTCTGAATTTTGGGGGGCAGGAGAGCATATGTATTTATTTGGACACATTTATCATACTGTACGTAAGTATGTATGCGTGTGTTTTTATTCCTTTCGATTTATATCTTTGATTTTCTTGAGGACAGGGCCTTTGCTTTAACTATCTCTGTGCCCCCAGACCTCATACCGTTTTGGAAAGTGGGAGGTACCCCATAAATACTCTGCTGGTTCCTATTGTCTCAGTTACTTGTGTTGAGCACCTCTTTGAGCTAGGTCCTGTGCTAATGGCTATGGGAGGCAGACAGACAAATGGAGAGAGCAGGAGCTTTCAAAAAGAACTTTACTTTAAAATCTTACAAGATCATAATTGAAAAGGCAATGCGTAAAAATAGCTAGCCTTACAACTGAGCTCTTCTTTTGCGCCCTTCAGTTACCACTACGGCAGGTAGGGCCACACGTGTGGCCCATTTCATATACTTATTTAGGTATATTAGGAAGAGGCAGGGAAGGCAATTTGAGTTTTGCTCTCCTTTTGGCTGGTGAAGAACAAGATGAACACGTACAATGCTGGCTGGCGGATGGGTTGGTAACAGGAATGTAAAAAGGCCATCAGTAAACTCTAGAACCGTTACAGGTATTTCCACGTAAGTTATCTTATTTAATCCTCGTAATGTTTCATAGGATTGGCATTATTACTCAAAGGTATTAAAATACCGTTCTTCTTCTTAGAAGCCTTTCTACCGTTTCAGTCTATCAGACACTCCTCATATTCAGGAGCCCACTCCAATGACCACTCCTCTGTGATTCCTTTTCCTGGCCAGATTCACAGGCTCCTTCTTTTCTGCTCCCTTAAGGCTTTGTGTATTCCTCCAACTCGGCAGGAAGCAATGGCATCGCATGAGGAGCTCTGCTGTCTGTTGGACTGCAGGCACCCCAAAGCTGTCACTCCCCTGTCCCACAGATAACTCTTTTACCCATCTGCTTGCTCAGCCTGGGACTCCCGGCGCCTTCCCTGCCACCTTTGCTACCTTTCCATTCCCCATCAGTGAGCCACCACGTCCTCTGCATTTACCCCTGCCCCCCCCACCCCATGCTTCCTAACTCCTCTGGCCTGAACTGTAGTCACTGTAGTTCTTTCCAGGCTCTGGGGACAGTCCTCTTCCTCCCTCCCTTCCTAGTCTCTTGCTCCCACTCTTGTGGCTCATGTCATTGCCCTGTGGTCCAGAAACCATTCAGTAAATTCCCACTGCTGTGAAAATAAGCCCGAAGATTGGAAGGCCACTTACAGGACCCCACGTGACCCGGCTCCTCCCCCAACCCCAGCCCCCTCTTGTATCCTTACACTCTGTTGTCAAAGAGCTTAGCCTTTTCTTTGCCAAGTGCTTTTCTTTCTCCCTTTTTTTTTTTAAGTTTATTTATTTTGAGAAAGAGAGAGAGTGTGCACTGGTAAGGGGAAGAGAGAGGAGGGGAGAGAGAGGGAATCCTAAGCAGGTTCTGCAGTGTCACTGCAGAGCCCTGCATGGGGGTTGAACTCACGAACCAGGAGATCCTGACCTGAGCCGCAATCAAAAGTCGGAAGCTTAACTGACCTAGCCAGCCAGGTGTCCTGCCAAGTGCTTTTCCGCCTCGTGCTCCTGCCTCTGCCTAGAATGGTCTCTCTGCCCAAGCTAGCTCCTGCTTGCCCTTGAGGTCTTAGCTCAAATGTGGCATGCGCGGAGCGGGCTTTACTGAGTGTCTGATTTTCAGAGGATGATATTTCTTTTCCTTTATGGCATCCTTCAGAAATTACATGTATGTGTGTATGTATTTGCTTAATGTCTACCTCCTCTCCTGGAAGTCAAGACTTGTGGGGACGAGATACATCCGTTCGATTTTTTCCACTGTTACAATCCAGTACTAAGTTAGTGCCTGAGAGTATAGAGGGCATTTACTAAATATTTAATAAAAATCAAATAAATGAATAAGTGGATAAAAACAAAAGTCTTAAAATATGACTATCACAGCAGTACTATTGAATGGGCCCCTTATTTTTGTTTAGTGTCTGTCTCCCGAGTAAAGGTAACCAAAACATGTTTTTTAAAATTCCCACTGGGCGGCGGGGGAGGGCACCTGGGTGGCTCAGTTGTTAAGCGTCTGACGTTGGCTCAGGTTATGATTTCACAGTATGTGGGTTCGAGCTGCACATTGGGCTTTGTGCTGACAGGTCAGAGCCTGGAGCCTGCTTTGGATTCTCTTTCTCCCTCTCTCTCTGCCCCTCTCCTGCTCTCTCTCTCTCTCTCTCTCTCAAAAATGAATAAATATTACAAAAATAAATAAAAATTCCCCCTGGTTGTAAATTTCCTTTGATTCTCCCCCCCCCCCCCCCCCGCCCACCAAACCGCATTTGAAAGGTGCCAACTGCCCCATTTATGAGAAGCATCCATCTGAAAAAGTCCCACCTCCTATCCATGCACCTGTTAGTGGTCTTCCCCTGCACTTACCTGCCCCCCACCCCCATCCCAAATGGCGGCAGGGCTCTTCACTTTGGTGAGGGCTGTTGGGCAAGCCATTTTAGCCGCATTTCATAATGAGGAGACTGAGGCAAAGAGGAAATGAAATCACGTGGCTGAGCTAAACCAGGGCCCCCAAGGCATGTGTCGGAGAAGATGGATGAAATGGCCAGGGAAAGTGGAGAGGGATTCAAACCACGCGCCTCACCCAGGCTGGCGGCGAGGCCTATGGCAGGTAATCACACTCAGAATCCTGCACTTGGTTTGAAGGGCCCTGGTGTTCTGAGAAGGGAGCCCAGACCCTGCCAGCTTCGTGCCAAGAAAGAAGTTCTCACTCGGAATGTTTTCCCGACAACATTTTTTATTTGAAAGAAACCTAGCCAAATGAAAACACACGCATGGGGTTTCTTCTCGTGCGTTTCTCTGCCTGTATCTATATTTCTTTTGTATTCTTGACCACCCTGACAGTATAGTTTTTATTTTGAGGAGATTTTTAAATAATTTCCCTGTAAATCATTCATCTTCTTGTCCTGAGGTAGACTGAATTTTCACCTTTTCCAGCCAGTCTTAATGTAGCAGAAACAGTCGGAGGTGCTGCTGTGCCTTTAGGTGCTGGGGCAGAGAGCAGAGTTGGAGCAGGTGGGCCGAGCCAATAAAGTACAGCTGGGAAACCGGAAATGGCAGAGAAATTTCCCCAAGTTGCCCTGTGCTGGAGCCTGGCCATACTCTCCTGTGAAACCTGGCCAGTCTCTGGTTTCCTTCCCACTTCCCTCCTGGGCTTGAGACGCTGCTCCCATCTTGGACCTTCCTTGTTCCCTGTTGTAGTCCCTCTTTGCCCACATTGAATGCTGCCTCCCACGTAGAGGTCAGGGTCATCACTGAGCTCATTCCTGCTTCTTGCACTGGCTAAAGAGCATCAGATTTACAACGGTGCCCTCCCCCATCTCCACCGTGAGTGCTCCCTTTTGCAAGGAATGCAGGACAGAGATCTGTCTGAAGGTAAGCAAGACATCTTTCGTGGTCCTGAAAAGTCCAGGATAACTCTTTCTGACTTGCTTTCTGTTTATTTCATTGTGCCAAACATGAGTCCATGGAATCCACTTGTGACTTGAGTTCCAGATTGTCTTCCTGGAAGTTATCTCTGAGAATATCATTCAGATGACTTCTGAACACTATTTCCTAGGCCCTGAATGGCCCTCTTGAGAGTTTTCCTGCCATTACCCCTTCCCCTCAGCTCAATTCTAATTGTACCTCTTCCACCCTGGAGCCTTGTCTGAGGACATTAGGGGAAGGAGTCCATGCTCTAGCACAGCGATTTCCAGGTTCGAATTCTAAGTTATTTACCTGCTAGCTGTGCAACATAGAACTATTCGAGTCATCTGTGCCTCAGTTGTCTCATCTGTTAACATGGTAACAACATTAGTATCTATTTTGTAAGACTGTTGAGATTTACTGAGTTAAGTGGTTAGAATGGTTAAATGCTCAATATCATCCTCTTTATACAATCAAGCTAGTTCGGACTTCATAATAATCCATAGAGCTTTCGTTCCCTCCTCAAGTAAATAATTTCAGGATTACTTGGTGCTGGTCATTCTACCAGGCACTGCTCACAACCTAGGATGCTGTGTTCACGGTATTGTACATCTGCTTCCTGTCCTTGCTCTTAGCTCTAGAGACGGTGAAGGTAGAAACTTTCTTTCTGAAGATGCCACATGGTCGTTTCCTAGGGAACGCACTATGGATTGAGTTAATTTTTTCTCTGGATTAAAGGAGTGTCATGGAGATGGGCCTGAGGGATCCCTGTTTTACCATTTGAGCATACCTGATCTCATAGGAGATATGTTCACAGCATCGTCACGATGACCATTACCACCACTGGCACCTCCTTCACTGCAACGACTACCATTATGTGCACCGTCGTCACCGTCCCTGCTGTCATTATCGCCACCATCATGGCCGTGCTGTCACTACCAACATGGCCACCATCGTCACCATGAACGTATATATAATAATGATTATAGTAATAACAAAACGAGAGAGAGAGAGAGAGAGAGAGGGAGAGAGAGAGAGAGAGAGAGAATCCCAAGCAGGCTGCATGCTCAGAATGGAGCCCAATGTGGGGCTTGATCCCACAACCTGGATCATGACCTGAGCTGAAATCAAGAGTCAGACACTTAACCAACTGAGCTACCCAAGTGCCCCTGGGACAGCTTTCTCCTATAACTTCAGTTCTTTCCTAGTTCTAGAAACTGTTCCCTCCTCTTTCGTCTTCTGACCTAAATAGCAGCAGCTCGGAGCTGTGGCTAGACGTTGTATGTTATCTCCTGGCACTCCCTTCAGTCCTGCTCACACCTCTGAGAGGAGTCCTGTAATTAAATACTTTTCAGTTATCTCTGAGTATGCCACCTGTTTCCTACCTAGGCCCTGAATGATGTGATACAATACAAAATGTAATATATAATTCCTGAAAACAGGAATGGAGGAAGAAAAAGAAGGAAAAAAAATGAAAGAAAGAAGAAAGGAGGAAAGGAAGGGGAATAAACTCAGATTTCGAACACCAAAAGAAGATCACTGTTGTAATTTTGGTGCGTTTACCTTCAGTTTTTGTTTTCTATGCGGTTTTTAATGTAGCTGTTCCTGTGGTATACCTGTATTTATGCTTCCTACTTTCTTCACTTTATTACATTCTTCTATCTTTTTTATCATTGCTTTGTTCTCATGACTATTATTTGCAATGACTGGATAATATTCTGTGGAGAGTTCTTTTATTTTTTTTCTTGGTTACAAATGATGCATTTTCCATATTTCAGTTGTACTTAAATAAATTCCCTGAAGTATGATTTTTGGGTCAAAGGAAATGAATAGTTTTTGACTTGCAATATTATTCCCAAATTTCAAATCAAGGGATTTTATTTTAGAAGTTAGTATCAACTTCAGTTCTTAAAGGGGAGATGTAAAATGCTTATATTTCCTTTTATAATTGGTTTTGTGTCATATGGTGTTTGCTTTCATGTAGTTTTTTCTTGGTATTTCTCCATCATTTTTTTTCAAATGTCAGATTCAGCACTAAGCTAGCTTTTATGACTTGTAAGGTAAACGTTCTTGTTTCTTACTCTAATAGTGCCTTTCCTAAATTTTTTTGCAGTCTAAATGCATGTTGGTGATATTTGGTTCACCATGGGCTTTTGTTGCATTAATTTTTATTTTTTAAAATATTGCTTTACAGTGTTATTTTTATCTTGATAACTGGGTGTTTGGGCATCCCGTTAGAGTTTGCTCCTGAGGCGAGTGTCTCACTCTTCTTACCCTCATCCTGGCCCTGGGGCTCATGTCTTATTCATTTTGGCACCTCTAGTCCTTAGCATGGAGTCAGCACCTGGAAGGCGTATGGTACCTCTTGTTTGCTTGTTGATGTGATTTATTATGCTATGTCTTACATATGGAGCATTTTGAAAGAGGAACTCTCTAGCTGATTGGCATGAATCACTTCCCTGTCCATAGAAACAGACTTTCCCATGCCCTCGGCTGCCCACTGTCTGGGTAAATGAAGCATTTCTGAAATGAAGGCTTTTGTAAATGTGCCTGAGAGCACTCTGTTTGATTATCCATTTCATTATGATTGCTTTCCCTTACACAAATACTATCTAAATATTATGGTGAGAAATAAAAACAAAACAAAAATACTGGAAGATGAAAAAGGAAAACCAACAATCCACTCTTCTTTCTCCAGGATTAAGCGTGGAGCAAAAGTATAAAACAATTACAGTTTCATCTAATTGAATGCAGCTGTGAAAATACCCTAGCACACTGGGATACCGGTGTCCCCTTCATCCTGCCCTATGAACATCTTGATATCTGGGTTTGTTCCACTTTAGCCCAAGGCAAGGTGTATGTAGGAAGAATGAAACAATGCCTACTGGTTGAGGGAAAGGGATATATCTTTTCATAATAGTCAAACTGGAGCTTAAGCCCATGGGATTCGATTATTTCGAGGTTCTGATTTCCAGAACTCCCTCATCAAGAGGAAAAGGGCCATCAGGTGTTCAAATAGACTAGTGAAGGTCAAAGCAATGGTCTGCTTTCTAGGCTTCCTCTCCTTTCTGGGGGATGGGAACTTTATGTTTGTTGGTCAGTGTGTGTCAGATACTTGAAATTTGTTGTGGTTTCACAGCACGTGGATGGCGTAGTTGGTTAAGCGTCTGACTCTTGGTTTCGGCTCAGGTCATGATCTCATGGCTCATGGGATCAAGCCCTGAATCAGGCTTCACGCTGACAGTGCAGGGCCTGTTTAGGTTTCTCTCTCTGCCCCTCCCCTGCTCGTGCTCCTTCTCTCTTAAAAAAAATAAGTAAACTTAAAAAAAATTGTTGTGATTTCATTTTATCCTTGGAAATATGTGTTTTATCTGCATTCTGTAGATGAAGAGATAAGGCTTTAGACTGGTTGATGGCTGAAGGCTAAATACCTTCTCAAATGAATGGTGTGGATTTTGGGATTTGGACCTGCATGGCTTGACTCTGAAGCCCATGATTTTTCTATGACATTATGCTCCATAACCCACTATTATCCACAGGGCCCCTTGGAATCCAGCCTCTCTACCTTTCCCCCATACTTTTGTCTCTTACCCACGTTCTAAATCTCCAACTTCCCCTCTACTGGTATGCTCTCAGCTGCCCCATTCTCTTTGCTCGTCATCGGCCTCTCTCAGCAGTGGCCTCCCTTCTAGTCTGAGATTCTGTTTTATAGCCATGGATATTTAAGACAGAGAGATATTACCAGAAAGAACCTCTACAAAGGGAGGAGCACATTAATCTTGTTTTTTCGTAATATCCCAGCACTCTAGAAGAGTACTTGGTAAATGAGGTGCCAAATAACAATGCACTAAATATACCAATTTTCAAAAACACACAAGGACCTTGAATCTTCAAATTTTATTTATTTCAAAAAAAGTTTTTTAAGTTTATTTATTTTAAGAGAAAGAATGAGAGTGCAAGTAGGAAAGAGGCAGAGAGAGAGAATCCCAGGCAGAATTTGTGCTGTTAGTGAGGAGCCCAACACGGGTCTCCATCTCATAAACTGTGAGATCATGACCTGAGCCGAAATCAAGAGTCTGATGCTTAATCAACCCCAGGTGCCCCTAAAATTTTATTCGATGAATCATTATATCAATATCATAAATTACATTTTTACTATAATGCTTGTTAGTGTTTTCTTAGATTCTGATGGTATATTAGTCAATAGAGTCTTGGTTTTTCAACTGCTACAGTGTTTCTTTAAAAAATACAATAGGGTCACCTGGGTGGCTCAGTCAGTTGAACGTTTGACTCGACTTCAGCTCAGGTCATGATCCCAATGTTGTGGGATCAAGCTGTGCATTAGGCTCTGCTCTGAGTGTGGAACCTGCTTGGAATTCTCTCTCAAAAAATTTTTAAAATACAATAAAAAGTTAAAAATACCATATTATCCAATAATTCCACCTCTGGGTATTTATCTGAAGGAAATGTAAAAACTAACTAAGAAAGATACCTGCAACTCCATGTTCACTGCAGCATTATTCATAATAGCCAAGACATGGAAACAACCCAAGTGTCCCGTGACAGGTGAATGGATAAAGAAAATGTGGTACGTATGTGTGTGTACACACATACACACACACACACACACACACACATACACACACACACCGTAGAATACTGTTCAGCCATAAAAAAGAAACTCCTGCCATTTGCAACAACATGGAGTGACCTTGAGGGCATTATGCTAAGTGAAATAAGTCAGATAGAGGGAGACAAATACTATGTTTATATGTAGAATCTAAATAATCCCCTCCCCCAAACAAACACACAAAACCCCTGAGATCATAGGTACAGAGAATAGATTGGTGGTTACCAGAGGTGGGAGGTGGAGGGTAGGCAAAAGGTAAAGGGGGTCAAAAGGTAGAAACTTCTAGGTATAAAATAAATAAGTCCTGGGGTTGTAGTGTTCAACTTAGTGACTATAGTTAATAATGCTGTAATGAATATTTGGAAGTTGCTGAGATCTTAAAAGTTCTTACCATAAGAACAAAAATGTGTAATTATGTATAGTGATAGATGTTACCGTGACTTATTGTGGTGATCATTTCACAATATATACATATATTGAATCATTATGTTGTATACCTGAAACTTCTATAATGTATGTCATCTACATCTCAGTGAAAGAAAGAAGACCCTTCCTGATGGGATTATGGGCAAAGGCAGCAGCCACCTGGGGTGACTGTGATAAAGGCACTGTTACACCCACAAAGCAGTGCTCGTTCCATAAGAGCACCGGAGGACCCCTATTTGGCCTCTACTGAAAGCAGTTCTGGGAGATCATAGTAAGCAAACGAGTTTTTGGGGGAAATGATAGAGAAGCAAACTTCTGCTTACTGTGAGAAAGAACTTTGCAGCAACTAGAGCTTGCCCAAAGATGGAATGGGCCAATATAGAGAGCATTTAGCTTCCTGTCTTCAAAATTATTTAAGGAAAGCCCACATAGACATTTGTTAGGATACCTAGAGTCCCTAGCTCATGGGTTCAAAGAATCCCCTCACCCCCAAAATACAGAAAAAAGTAGACAGGTGGAGAAAGAAAACTTTAAAAAAATGTTTATTTGTTTAGAGACAGAGAGAGACAGAGAGAGAGAGAGAGAATGCACACAAGCAGGGGGAGAGGCAGAGAGAGAGAGAATCCTAAGCAGGCTCTGTGCTGTTAGCGTGCAGCTGGACACATGGGGCTCGATCTCACAAACTGTGAGATCATGACCTGAGCTGGTCAAGAGTCAGATGCTTAACTGATTGTTTAAAAAGGATTGGTCCCGTGGATCTTGTCTCTATTGGGACTTAGCATCTGTGTGAGGTCTGGCATGGACCACTGAGTCTAAAGCTCTGAATTTGGAATCAGAAGTCCTGGATTCTTCACAAAACACTGGCCAGCTGTTTGACCTTGGACAGGTCCCTGAGCCTGACTTTTCTCTTACTTTAAAATGAGATAATTGAGACACCTGAAGAATATCCCAGGTTTCTTTGAACTGTAAAATTGTTCATCTGTCATAGTGTGTGCTTATAATTAGGGAGAATTGATACTCTCAGAGAGGGTCTGTATCAGCTTTGGGAGATAATAATGTAAAACAGCCTCCTGCCAATGGATCCCCTTCACACACATCTCAGAGCCAGGTCAGTGGTGGTGGTGGCTATTCCCATCTCTTCATGCCCGAGAGATTCCTTGAACTGAGCCTTGCGTCTTCTGTCCTAGGGACATGTTTGTGTGGAAGCGTGACTTGTGGGCTTTGAACCAAGCCCAAAGGAATGTTTCAGGTTTGCTCTTGGCAAAGTCCTTCTTTCCTTGCTCCCTAATGAAGGATTGGAAGGCTAAGAGAGGCCTCACGTGGCTCTTCTTGGCTGTTGCCTCCCTCTTTAAACAATGGCTGGATGCGTTCTGTAGGAAGAAAAGGAAACATATGGATTGAATTTCCCCCAAGTGCACTGTGGCCCAGGAGTAGATTGGAGGCCGGGTGTGGGGGTGAGTAGAGAGGAAGGCTTTGGCACAGCACACCGGGGAACTTTGTGAAACCTGGGTCCCATGAGAAGTGGTGGGGTGGGGACAGGGGGTCAATAACTAGCTGTGGCCAGGTGTGTTCCGAACTGGCTGTAGTGGGACAGCCCTTTATCAGGGACCTTGGGAAATGGAGGAGTAAGTGGAATGATATTATAATGGGAAAAGGGGCAGGTGTGGTTGTCAAGTCAGGCAGAGGCATCCAAAGTTTCTGGAGAGTCCTTAAGGGTCTGAATGTCGAGGGATCCTTCCTGAGGAAGCCAGGTCTGGCTGTATCCCATGCCTTGTACAATGGGATTGAATGTTTGGAATTTAGTTAAGTTTAATCAGAAAAGCATTAGACAATGTGTGTGAATCCTACATCCCTTGCCAAATTACTTAGGACCTATCAAATGGAGAGTCATGATGGGGCCTCTCTCGTTGGCATTGTAGATACATTTGCAGATGGCAGGTTGGACAGCAAGAAGGGGAGAATTTGGGTGGTTGAGGAGTTAGAAGTGCATCTTTGTGCTTTTGTACATGTTGTGCTTCCATTTATAAAGACCTCTCATCCTTCTCTCTCTTTGCAACCAATCATGCCTGCCCCTTCCATGCCTGAGCTTCCTGCCATGGTACCCACACTAGCAAGATTATGATCCCCAGGATGGACAAGACATGTAAAGCTCCCTTGCCACGTGAACACGAGGTTTGGGAATAATCTCTACCTTTACATGTGCATCCCTTATTCCAGATACCCATAAGCACGGTGTTATGCTCTCTCTCTCTCTCTCTTAATATTTGAAGTTTAGTTATTTTGAGAGAGAGAAAGACAGAAAATCCCAAGTGGGCTCTGTGCTAACATGAACTCATGAACCATGAAATCATGACCTGACCTGAAATCAACAGTTGGACACTAAACCCACTGAGCCACCCAGGCGGCCTCTTGATTCTGAGCCTGGGTGCTTGTTTCTGTCCTACTGGTTGAGAGTGAAATTCTAAAAACTGAGTAGTTGTCTGTTGGCCTGATGCTGTCTCAGTACTCATCACTCCTTTCTTGTGGGGAACCTTATGCCTGACTTCTGTCATCTATTTTATTTTATTATTTTATTAAAAATGTTTATTTATTTTGAGAGTGAGAGAGAGTGGGAGGGGGCAGAGAGAGAGAGAGAGAGAGAGAGAGATGAAAGAGAGAATTCCAAGCAGGCTCCACACTGTCAGCATGGAGCCTGACGCAGGGCTCAAACTCACGAACCGAGAGATCATGACCTGAGCCAAGATCAAGAGTTAGACGCTTAACCAACTGATCCACCAGGTGCCCCCATCATCGTTTTTAGAATGAACCTTTTTAGTTTACATGTGGCACCAAGAGCACTAAATGCCCTGAAACCTGAATGATCGACCTCACCTCACTTCTTTGCATTCAGATTCTCCTTGGTCTTAGACTAGATTATAGTGAATCTTCCCCATCTTCCTTGGACTTGGTTTTTAATTCACAGTTCTAATGGAGAAGAAGCTGACTCTGTTGGCCATGGTCTTCTTCCTCAGCTCCTAACTTTGTTTTGGTCTGGCTTCATTCCTTCTCAGTGAAGAGAGTGCCGAACGTACCATGTCATCAATGAACTCATCTTTGAGACTTACTAATATTACTTGTCCTGTGAAGTCTGTGCTTCCTCATTAGCAAAAACTTGGTGGCTTCATTTCATGTGCTTCATATATCTATTCTGCATTTATTATATTGTATTATAATTACCTGTGAACTTCACAGGGCGGTGACTAGGTATACTTGAAAATTGAATGATTTTAGTGAAACAGTCTTATTTTCATTTCTTCTTACCTATTAGAGTATATGGCAAGACAGAGGAACTCAAAAAGTTTCTTGAGTGGATGAAATATTTAGTTCAGTGCCCTACACTTCCAGATGAGAAAACTGACTCTCAAAGAAGTTCAATGACTTAAACAGACCCTCAGTGAAATCTTTGAGGACAAAGACCATGTCTGATTTATCTTTGCACTTCCGATGCCCAGCCCAGCTTCTGGCACACATTAGACAGTCAATGTATATGCGTCATATTGAGTTAGAAAAGAATCCCGGAGACCACAAATCTAGTTAGTGGCAAGGTTAGGGCTGTAAATAAGTATCCTGACTTTTAAACCCTTGGCCTATAGTCAGATTAAATGAAAGCAATGATGCTCAAGGTATATGTATATGTATATGTATATGTATATGTATATGTATATGTATACACACACACACACACACATTTTTTTTTAAAGGTGACATGACACATCTCTTAAATTTTAGTCTTGGCAGATAGCTCTTATCTATTTTTCCTTTTTACCGGATATCCTTCTTTATTGTCCTGTCCAAATCATGCAATACTTAAAATATGTGGTTGGCTTAACACTGAGAAAACCATTTCCTTTCTTTCTGATAAATATTCCAGATTTTGAAAAATATCAAGCCTACAAGGAGATTTATTCAAGAGAGGGCATATACAAAGAGTAAAGGTTTCTCATGTCTCCTGGGTGATTATTTTTGAAAGTACTAGATGTACACAGTTGCTGAGAAATGCCTCAGGTGAGCAGAGTTAAACGCCATGGTGAGAGGTGCTGGCCTAGCAATGAACCATCAAAAAGCAAGCATGGATTATTTTGCTATATCTCCTCCTGTACACCAGAGGGCTCTGTGCAAATTGTGGCTGCCTGTTTTCTTCCTGTAGATCGAAGGGCTAGTTAAGAGACTGTCAGTCTTTTCCTGTAAAGGGCCAGTAACTGTCTTAGGCTTTGCCAGCCATGTGATCTAGGTTGCACTGCTCAACTCTGCTGTGTGAAAATAGCCATAGGCTCTGTGTAAATGAATAAGCCTGGCTGTGTTCTAATAAAATCTTATCTGACCTTTGACTTTACACTATTTTTATGTATCACAAAACAGTATTAGAAAAATCTTAAAACCATTTAAAAATGTGAGAATCATTCTCATCTCACAGACTATATAAAAATAAGACAGATTTGATTGGAGGCTGTATTTGATGATTTCAGGCCCAGTTGATGATGATGATGATAATAATAATAATAATAATAATAGTAACAAGTATTTCCAGTGTCTGATACCTATTATGTGGCAAGCACTATATACATTTTACCACTTACCACATTATACCATTTACTATATACATTTTACCACCCGTTTAAAAAAATAAACTTTTGTCTCTTGGAATCACCCATTTTTCAGATGAGGAGACAAAGGCTCAGAGAGGTTAGTTTGTTCAGTGTCACAAATTTAGTGAGTAGAAGAACTAAGAATGAAGTCCATATCTGTTAGTCTTAGAATGGTGGTCCTCACCACTCTTCCATCTTGCCCCTTAATTTAAAATAGGCAGTTTTAGACAGCTCTTTTGCTGATGAAATTGTAGTTCAGATTTGCAGGCTTTGCTGGGGAGAGCACTCTGTGGGGAATTAAGATGCCTGAGTCTTGGTACGAGCTGCGCCCATAACTCCTCGTAACCTTGATGAAACTCTTCAGATTTCTGAGTCTTAGTTTCTTCGTTTGTAAGACACAGAGGTTGGTGAATGGCAGTGGTGATTTTGTCCCGCAGGGGTTTTTGGTACTGTCTAGACACATTTTTGCCTCTATTTTGCCCCACATGACTGTGGGGTGTGTTATCGGTGTCTAGTGGGTAGAGACCAAGGATGCTGCTAAACATCTTCTAACGCACTAGACGGCGCCCGCAACAAACAATCATCCAATCCAAAATGTCAGTAGTGATGCGATTGAGAAACCTGGACTGGGGGACAAATACAGCTCCTTCCGTTTCTGAGAATCTAATTTTTTATTCATTTCACTGAAATATGTTAAAGTCCACGTCACTTATCTCTGGATACAGATTCTTCTTTTATAAAGCAAGAGGATTAAACCGTATGATCTCCAAGAGTCTTCGTAGGTTTAAAATGCTCAAGCCTGTGATTAACCAGGGAATTTTAAAAATAAATGTTATGCTATTAAATCCAAGATAATACAGAGCATTTTATATTTTTGTCTCGATCAGCAGTGCTGTCCCACTCCCTCATCCCTACAGGGCAAAGGTTGCAAGCTTGCAGCTATGGACTGAACCCAGCCTGCAGATGTATTTTCTTTGGCCCTACAGAGTATATTAGAGCTTTGCAAATTAGTGGCCAACCTTTAAGACTGGATATTTCCAGTAAACATCCACATTTCTGGCTTCTCTTAAAAACTCAGAAGGCAGAGCAACACTGGGCTTGATTTTTGCGTTTTAATGGTGACCTGAAGCTGAGTAGAAGCTGAGTCCCTTTAGATGGGGCTGAGCTCTCCAGCTCACCAGAGTTCCCACCTCACAGGTTTCAATTATACCTGGCCACCTTCCTTTACTAACATGATCTCTCTCCCTCCCTACCCGGCCCCTGTAGGTAGGTGAGTTTGCTACTCCTGCCCTCGAATTCTCATTCCTTTATGGAATATGCCCAGAAATGTACAGGGTTGGTCACTTAGAATTGCTGATTCTTAGAATAAGTAAGATACGTGTTAAGTCCTGAGATTGGGTCTAAATAAAAGCGGTTGAGAGCAGAGTGGGAAGAAAAGTCTTTGCAGCAGCTTATGAAAAAAAGTATTAAGAGTTTTAATGGACAGTATGAGGCAATGGTGTTCTGTGCTTGCCAAGAGGCTAATGTGATCCCTGGCTGTGTTGTTAGGAGTGCAGCGTTCTGACGGGGAACAGGGTAGTCCTACTCTCCTCTCTGCTGCTCAGACGCCTCTGAATCATCATGTTCATTTCTTGGCACTAGGCTCTTAACGTGTGATCATAACAAGGAGCTGAGCTGTGAATTGGTGGGATGACTTGGAATGTCCTTCTCTGGGTGAGATTTGCGAGAGCTCAGGCCATCGGTTCTGGAAAAAAGAGGACTCGGGAGGCACAGCACGGATCTTTTCAAATGTGGCATAGTGGTCTTGAGGAAGAGGGTCAGATCAGCTCCATGACCTTCAACGGATGCCTCAAACCCCCCTCTGAGCTCCAATTTTCTCACTTCTGTAATAAATGGATTTTATCTGTAAGCTTCCTCCCCATCCTCAAGAAATCCTTTCTACAAAGGAAAGTTCATCTTGAAACAAAATATGTAACTAGGTAAAATAAATCCATTCAAATTTGATTTGATCATGCAGCTGAAACTAAATCACATCAGTGCTCTGGTGGGGTGAGTGCCGAGTGTGTCCAGGGCCCCATCTCTTCAGCTCTTCCCTTCAGCCCTCTAAGGCGGCACCCGAGAGCACCTTAGAGAGCCTCTGGGACCCCATGGCCTGCCATATGACCAAACCTGATCTAGGTTTCTAAGATCCCTGCTAATTCTAAAACCTTCGATTTTCTGTAGCCCATGTTTCCCGGATGTGAAACCTCAGGGAGAGCTTTTGAGATTAGCTGGCGAATAAGATGGGCCATCAAAGGCAGGGATGGTGCAGAGATGGCCCCTGGGGTAAGAACAAGAGCCATGGAGAAGTGTACATTTGAAGTGAGTCAGGACCTCATGACAATTGTCTGAGTAAGAAATGTAGACAGCAGCTTGGCCTTTGTGTCTTTAGGAACTTTGGAAGGCTGTCTCTTGTAGACATTATGGCTTTCACTTTAACATCAAGTTTGCCTCTTCATTCCATCTCCATTTTATAGTGATGCAGTTTGAAGGTTATCCCAATGCTGGAAGTGGGCCCTGGTTGTATTAAGTGGTGGTGATCCCTCCTTCTTGCCAGTGATTGGTCCGGGAACCCGGGCTTCAGCCAATCAGTGTGCATAACGTCCCTTTAATGGGGACTGTTAAGGAATGGACACATTGCCCAAGTTGGGCAATGAGAACTGCAGGGCGGTGTTTGCTGAGGGGCCCTTTAGGAAAATTTATGGGAGAGAATCTAATGGAGAAAGTTTATTTCTTCATCTGGGTATCTGGATGTGGTCATATGTGGGTAAGAGACTTAGAGTTACTGAAGTCACTTCACTATCAGCCTGAGTATAAATTGGCTCATGGGGTGCCTGGTTGGCTCAGTCGGTTAAGCTGTTGACTTGGCTCAGGTCATGATCTCACTGCTCTTGAGTTTGAGCCCCACATGGGGCTCTGTATTGACAGCTCGGAGCCTGGAGCCTGCTTCGAATTCTGTGTCTCCCTCTTTCTCTGCCCCTCCCCTGCTCATACTCTGTCTCTCTCTCTCAAAAATAAAAAAACGTTAACAAAAAAAAAATTGGCTTATAGAGGAAGGCTTAGCCAGGAGAACTTGAGGGCCATGGAGCTGAAGTCACACAAATGAGTCAAAATATGAAACTTGCCGACCTTTTGGACTTTTAAGTATGTGAGCCAATGCCTTCCCTTCTTTTCTTAGTATTTTAGCTAGTTGAATCTGGGTTGTCTACTTCCTAAAACTTAATTAATCCCAACTGAGGGATCATCCAAAACCAGAGGGTTTCCTTGCAGTGATGGGGAAGCATGTTGAAGAGTAGATAAACACATTTTATGTCCTACCTCAGATTTTCGTGGCTTCCCCATCTCCTGAACCTCTGATTACCTGCTCCATTCCAACTGTGGCAGCTGTCTGACTCTGTGCTGACCCATGGAGTTAAACTACTCGAGGTCAACCAACAACAGGCCTGAAAGCATTTGTGTCTCATGGCACTTCTGGACTCAGATGAAGACCAAGCTGCAGGTGTGAAACCTGGCTTCCTGAGCAGTGGCTGCAGGGGCTGAGTAATGCAATCCGGGAGTGTGGAGGAGCTCAGTCCCTGAAAGGCAAACTCAGAGCAGTCGAACTCGGGAGATGTGAAGGATCTGGCAAATAAATTTCCTCTCCCTTCTTCCCTGCAGTAGACTGAACCAAGGAGCATCCTCCCTCTGAATAGCCTAGAGACATCTCATGTAGCTGCCTCTTACAGGTACCTTGCTGGAATGCATCATCACCTTGCATTATTTTCCATTTTTCTGCCTCACCTCTCTTTTTGCTCACTTTGCATTCACACTAATCCTTGCCTCAGGCTCCATTTCTAGGAAAAGTAGCTAAGATAGAATGGAAAAACCCAAAGAAGAAATAATTGGTGGAGAGTTTAGGGTATTGCCTGGTATGAGTTTCATATTTAGGAAATCTGATCTTTTATGCTTTTATGAAGATCAACAATCCAAGTGGAATGCACCTCATACAGTATAGTGGTTAAGAGCTCAGACATATATTGTGTGTTGAAGCTCTAACTCTTCCCTCTGACACTTAAGTGATCTTGTCCAAATTATTTAACTCATTTGGGCTTCACTTTTCTCTTTTGTAAAGAACGAGGATCTTGTCTACCTCATAGGGCTCTCGTGAAGATTAAAGAAGATAATGCATATAGAAATGCTTACCACAGAGTTTTTAAACCTCAACACTATAGACATTTTGGGCCATAAAGTTTATTGTTGTGGGAAGCTCTCCTGTGCACTGTCTCATGTTTACCAACATCCCTGGCTTCAGACCATGACATGCAAGTAACCCCCACCCAATTGTAACAATTAAAAATGTGGAAATCAGAACTAAAGGAAGGAGTGAGCTCTCCCAAAACCATCAGAAGAATGACCTAGCCAAAACAAAATTGTGAGATATCGTAAAGCACTGTCATTTTAAGCCACTGAATCATGGATGGTTTGTTATGCAGCAATAGCAAACTGAAACAAATTGGTAACTAGATGTGTGATGGTACCATAAGAAAAACCTCAAATCTGTGGCATTGGCTTTGGACCTAGATGGTGGGTAGAGGCTGGAAAGTGAAGAGAGGGTAGAGGAGCAGAAAGAAAATGATTATTGAAGACAAAAAAAGAGAAGACCATTCTTGGTGTATGCTGGCAGAATTGTAGGAACTTGGAAGAAAAGTGCAATATGCCTCATAAACTTGTTGGATCTGGCTAAGGAGATACTAAGTCAGAAGGATAAAATCACCAAATAATGTCTTCAACTGCATATACTAACGTATGGCAAGGGAGATGACCTAATGAGATAACCGTAGCATTTGCAAGCAGAATTTGGAGAAAATATAAAAGAACAAAGGTGGGGGGGCGTGTGCCTGGGTAGCTAGTTGGTTAAGTATCCGACTTTGACTCAGGTCATGATCTCACAGTTTGTGGGTTCGAGCCCCGCATTGGGCTCTGTGCTGACAGCTCAGAGCCTGGAGCTTGCTTCAGATTCTGTGTCTCCCTCTCTCCTGTGTCTGCCCCTCCCATGCTCCTGCTCTGTCTCTCAAAAATAAATGAAAAATTTAAAAAAAAATTAAAAAAAGAAGAACAAGGACTTGTAGATTGGAAAGTAAAACTGCTTTGTATTTTCTGCATCTGCAGCTGGCAAAAGATTACCAAAGTGAAAAATGGCTTCTAGGCAAAGAGAAAATATATGGCTGTAATACCTTTTGTTAAGATCTCGTAAGATTTAAGGTGCCCAGAAAGCACCTTTTACTACAAAATGGGGCTTCTAATAGTCTCAGTGGCATTGTCTCAAAGAAGTGAATGTTTCTAAAATATAAAGAGGTTGCAAAAAGAATGATGGATTTGGCTTTGGGGGGCATGGAGGGAATGCTGAGGAGATAATGGGAAACCCACAAAGATTTTAAGAGAATTATCATGTCAGTAGCATTGGTAACTTGAACTCTGCTAACTTGAACTGAAAGAGATAGAGTTGGTTCAGATTAGAAGAAGCTTGTGGAAAGCAGCACAAGATCCTGAGAAAGTTACTCAGATATAAGTACAAACCATTTCTTCGTTAAAAAGAAGAGCCTTTTAGAAAGTTAGAACAAGAGCTCAGAAGGTAGAGTGAAGAGCTGAGGGGAGCAGTGAGACAACTCTCAGGTAGGAGAACGTGTTCCTAATCCAGGAATACTTCCAGTCACCAGGGTAGGGAGCTGACAACATGTGACATCTGGATTTCACAATTGCATAAAGGACTTCTGTGTTTGTGCCCCTGATCCATTCCGAATGTGATTGTCTATTGTCGATCATTTCCCCATCTCAGTGTTGTATGTTGAGTGTGCCTGGGAAGATATATTGTCTTTTTAGTTCCCCTGTCTTTGGAGTTGCCGGTGTTGGACAGTTGCTGCACCTGAAAGCCACACTTATGGAGACTCATTCACATCCAGATTGAAGCAGATTGAAATTCTGGACTTCAAGTTTAATACCATAATTGGTGTGGTGCCAGCCTCCAAAATGGCCCCCCTCCCGTACTGAATGGAGCTAGCCTGAGTAATAGACCAAATATTACAGAAATAACTGCACATACCTTTAGGGGTACTTGGGTGGCTCAGTCAGTTAAGCGTCCAACTTCGGCTCAGGTCATGATCTCACAGTCCGTGAGTTCAAGCCCCGCGTTCGGCTCTGTGCTGACAGCTCGGAGCCTGGAGCCTGCTTCGGATTCTATGTCTCCCTGTCTCTCTGCCCCTCCCCCATTTATGCTCTGTCTCTATCTGTCTCAAAAATAAATAAACATTACATATACCTTCC
Organism: Panthera uncia; assembly: GCF_023721935.1. NCBI lineage: Eukaryota > Metazoa > Chordata > Mammalia > Carnivora > Felidae > Panthera > Panthera uncia. The sequence goes on from NW_026057585.1 coordinate 60,294,810, forward strand.
AAGGCAAGGTCACAAAGGGCACCTCAGTTTTTTCCTTACTCTCTCTTGCATCACTTGCTCTGGGGAAAGCCGACATCCATCCTGTGAGAACACTTAATCAACCTTATGAGGAAGTCTTGTAGTGAGGAACTGAAGCCTCTTGTGCACAGGCATGTGAGCAAGCCATCTTGAAAGTGGATCCTCTGATCCCCTTCAAGCCTTCAAATGACTACCGCTCTGGTTGACATTTTAGCTAAGACCACACGAGAGACCCTGAGACAAAAGTATCCAGCTAACCTCCTGAATTTTTGACTCCCAGAATTGTGCAAGATATTGAATGCTTGTTTTTGCTTTAAGCAGCTAAGTTTGGGGATAACTTGTGAAGCAATAGATAACTAAAACAATTAGGATGAGACTCTTAGAGGTCTTAGTTTGGAAGTAACAGCATTTTATGTGTAGGGGGAATATGAATAACTTGTGGCAAGAGGGAAGACTCTAATAGATTGTTGAATGGCCACAAATTCTTCCCATCCCAGTGTACCTGCTTCTTTTGCAACATATCTTTGCTGTTCCTCCCATCTCATGCTCGTGTGTGTGTGTGTGTGTGTGTGTGTGTGTATTTCAAGAAAGATGTATTATATATAGATATAGATATATAATGCTCTTGAATCTGGGTATTCTAGTGACTTGATTTTATCAGTAGAATATGGCAGAAGTGAAGTTACATGACTTTTGAAGCTAAACCTTATAAGACCTTTTAGAATGCTACCTTGAAGTGTCATCTAGGGAAAGTCAGTCTAGTCTTTTAGAAGATGAGAGGCCATGTGGAGGAGAACTGAGACCCAGCCCATAGCCAACACCAGCTGCCAGCCTTGTAATCGAGGCCATCTTGGACCTTCCAGCCCAGCCAGACCCCTAGCTAAATGCAGCTGTGTGAGCAAACCTGTGCATATCCATCTGAGGAACCATCAAGCCCACCTACCAAAGTAGTTGCCATTGTTTCGGGGCTGTAAGTTAAGCAGCAAAAGATAACTGAAACAAACTTTATTCAGTGGGATTTGTTATAGAGTATAGTTGAACTCACTGATTCACAACAATATCAAAAGCTTAGTTTCAAGAAATAGTTGTCAGTGACTTCCTGGAATGACTTCCTGTGTTGAGGAAGATTCTAAAGCTGTTTAGGTGCTCATTTGAAAGATAATTGTTATTAATTAGTAGTGTCTTCCATAGGCAAGGATAAGGCAGAATAATGGCATCTATGCTCTGTGTAGGCACAGCTTTAAAAATGAGAATAACTGACCTTATCTCTTTGGAAGCTGCTGCATGCTTTGTGTTGATCTGGACACAAAGAAAAACATTTCTAAATCTCTGTAAGTTATACATTTTACAGGACAATTTATTTAGAGTTGAGTTGATAAAAGCCTGAACTAAACTCACAAATGTTTGTATTTGCTTTTCTTCTCTTACATACACAACTTTATACTTGGATTAAAGTAGATCATCACAGAAGCATGTATAATATTTGATTTGATTCTCACAACAAACCTAGTGTGTAAGAAGGGGGAGTCTTTTTTAAATCTTCATTTTATATACGAGGGCCATTCATATAATAATCATATAATCAACTAAGGATGTACATTTAATGTAAAGGGATTTACTCCCATGCATTCAGTCTTTGAATCTGGTTCCCTTTCCACTCTAACATACGAGGTGTCTAGATGATTGTTAAGGTCCTTTCGGATCTAACCTTCAGTGACTTGAATGGACCCAGTGTGCACCATGCTATAATTCATCTGGTGGGAAACGGAATGCCAAGATCTCGTTAGCTTTAACAAGTGGTTACTGAGTTGCTTGGTTGCCTGGCCAGTTTGGTGGTGGGAGATCCTGTTTCAAGATCTGTCCGGGGAGGCAAACAAACCAAGCTCTAAACCCTGTTGACATATGTATCCTGGGTGACTCAGATTCTGACAGAAAGATAATCGCCTGAGTCCAGTTACATTATGACTGGAGCAGTGTTCCACTTGACGTGCAATTCCTTGGAGAGGAACAATGTGGTTAGTTGAGTTGTGGACACCATCTTTATGATGCAGATCAGGAGGGCTGTAGGCTCAAGGCAGTCACTTTGGGGAATGGGTGGTTTCAAAAGACCCTGCCTGAGTCAGAGCTAAGGGCGATGGAAGATGCAGACCAGGGCAAATTATATCATGTGTTCTGTGAAGTGAAAAGCAAAAGGATACGTAGACCACCTTTACCTTCTTCCCTCTGCCACATCTCCAAATATGTACTTGTAGATATAACTTATTTTCCACCTTACAGGACTCTTGCCATTCTCTGAACATAAATTCTCCCATAAAGTATTTCATAGTCTAGATAAGAAATATAATAATGGTGCTGCCATTTAGTAGCCATACCCAAGGTAAATCACTTATTTTCTGAACCTCAATTACCTCATCAGCTCGATGGTGATGATAATATTGTTTATTTTACAAGGTTTTGGTGAACAATAAAATATTTAACAAATACATTTAACAAATGCATAGCATGTAATAACACACTCTAAATATTCACTGCTTAAAATGAAATTACTTGCAAAATCTAACATCTGTGAAAGATAGTACTAGGACCGTGCTCCGGTGAATGAACTGTACATACTGAGTCCCGATTATGTGTGAAGTGCTTTGCTAAGTTTTTTCACACACATTTATCACATGCAACCCTCATAAAACCTCCAGGACACAAATATTTTTCAAATCAAGGTTCAGAGAAGGTAAATAACATAGGTAAACCCATGATGATGTGTCATTTTGAAGAATACCTTAATGACCACAAGAAAAATAATTTTTTTATGCAAGATGCAGCGCGCACACAATCGATAAGTTCTACTTCATTACAATTAGATACTTCTGTTGATCAAAAGATGCCCTAAACAGAACTAAAATTAAAACCCAAGACTGGGCGAAAATGTTTGGAGTGCATACACATGACAAAGGATTAAGATCCAGAATATGTATCTTTTAAAACTCCTGTGAATTCATAAGAGGAAGATGGACAACTTAAGGGGCAAATGGGCAAAATTTTAAATAGGAATTTTATAGAAAACACACATGTCCCATAAAGTTACACGAAGATGTTCAAGCTCACTGGCAGTTAAGGAACACACACTAAAACCAAAAGGAATATGTTTCCACGCTCACCAGATTCACAGCGGTGAGAGGTTTGACAATGTAAGTGTTTCCCAGGATGTGGGGAAAGGAAACCATCATACTGTGGGAGAGACTGTGAGCTAATGTGATGTAGTCTGGCATTGCTTAGAACAGGAGTATGTCTGTGCCCTATGACTCAGCAATTCCGATCCTAGACGTATTTCATTGTCAAACTCCTGCCCAAGTGCACGTGGAAACGTGGTCAAAATGTGCATAACAACATTATTCAGAACAGCATCCCTACCAACAGTCCAACAATCCAAATGACCACCTATGAGAGAGAGAGATGAAAAACAATCATCATATATTCTGTGTTTACAATATGTTCTGTGACAATGAAAATAATCTACAGCTCCATCACCAACATGGATAAACTAAAAAAAAAAAAAAAAAAAAAAAAAAAAAAAAAAAAAAAAAAAAAAAGAAAGAAAAATAACATTGACCTAAAAAAGCCAGGCATACAGGAATACATTCTATATGACTCATTTACATCAAGGGCAAACCAGGCAAATAGAATATTGTGCAGAGAGGAAGTAACAACAAAGGGAAAGTAATTGACATAATATTTACTGCAAGGATTCCCTCAGTGGGAGAGGGACACGATATCGGAGAGGGTCGAATGGCAGGTTTCAAAGACCATGCACTCTTTTGTATGGGTGATATGCTTCAAAAGAAAAAAACAGGTTAAACAAAACAAACGTCCTTCCGCCCTCCCTCCCCCCCCCAATCCTATTGCTGAGTGACAAAAGTAAGAAACAGAGTGAGGTTTATGTATAAATTGAAGACATATATGCTTCCCAACCAACACTGCGTATTTTACAAGTATCCACGAATATTTAAAGATATAATTCACACTCATTCACCTTGGTACCGGTGGAAAAAAGGGAATAGGACTTAGACTGGGGATAAGAATGGAATGAGGCAAGAAAAAAGTATCACGTGTAAATTAATTTAGTAAAGTTATGTAGGGTTATTCATTCACTCCCAGCCTTATTCCCAAAAGGATTGGAGGAGGCAGAAGGACTCTTGGACTTCTCAGATCTATATTCCACTTTTTAAGCCACTTGATTTTCTAGATTCCAAGGAGGTCAACGGGAACTTTTTTTTTTTTTTGGGGGGGGGACTTTTTATCATAAAGGAATCTAAATGATTTTGACCAGGAGAAATTCATTTTCTGCAGGCTAAAGCCGAGTCTTAGGGAGTGGCAGACTTTGGAATTAGAGGGAAAAGCTGAGGACACTACGTGTGTCGGGCATGACTCAGGCATTTCCACGCCTCATTCCAGTCCTGCAAGATCCCCTTGTTTGTCCTCACCCTGTGCGAACTGCGGGGAAGGAGAAAGCAGGTGCCCCCTTTCCCAGGCTAACACTATATTTTGATCATGCAGAATGGAGTTTCTTGCCAAGCCAGATAGGATAGCAGCCTTGGGGCTCCCAGAGCTGATGGTTTACTCCAGACCCTGACCTTTATCCCAAGGCCTCCTTAGGAGACCTCCTTAGACACATCACACAAAGCATAAGTGGTTTGGGATGGCCCAGACTTCAGGATCCCTACCCAGCCCAAATCCTTGCTATGCAGACAATTGGGAGGAAGGAAGGACTGAAGGAGTGAGGATTCCAGAAAACAGGCAAAATCAGTGGTGTCGAAAAGTGCGAGCAGACGAGTTTACCATCAGGAGGGAAAGGAGAAATCTCATTCTTGTTATTTCCAAGACAGAGAGAATAGATGTAGGGCCTGGCATATATACAGCAAGATAACTTTATAGATGGCGAAGGGAGAGAACTCATGCATAAAGCCTTCCGTGTGTGTGTGTGTGTGTGTGTGTATACATATATATATAATTTTATTTTTATTATTATTATTATTTTTTTTTTTGCAAAAGAAGACAAAATCGGAGTTAGGTGCAAAGCTTTGTGTTAAGTACGAAAGGAGATAAAAAGCCTAGGCTGCAGACCCTGCCCGCCAAAAATTGGCAGTCTGCTTCCAGCATTCATTTGACACTTACGTATAGGGCAGCTTACACGTGTCCAATGATTACTTAATAGGTATTCAAAAGAGGGGAAGAGAAAGGCAGCGTTGCCGGTCACATTCAGCACATACCGCATTGGTGCTCTGTGCAGGGCTGGCCTCCCGCTGCAGACACTGTTGTAGTGAACGGCTCAGACTCACCTCCGGGGCAGAGTTCCTGCCTTCCAGCTCCTTACCTCAGGGCCTTCTAGAGCTGGGGAGCTTGTTCAGCCAGCTGGCAAGCACAGCCTGGGAGTGCTGCCACACTCACATCCCCTACCTGGATGGACCCGAATTACAAAGCCAGCAGCTATAATTCTTTGCCTGTGGGCTTTCCCCCACAGCCAGACCCCACTCTGGGTCCATGCTGGGAATGCTGGAAGGGCTTTAAATTCTTTCCTCAACCTAAGGGGCAGGCTTCAAACCTCAAAAACTGGCTGATGGAAGGGGTGGAGAAAGTCCCTCCAGTGCCCTCTCCTCTCTGCAGGGATCATTCGGAGGCACGCTTTTACACTGGCACCTAGAGATGCGCTTGCTCACTGACACACCTGTATTGGCCTCCTTCCCTCCCAGGGTCAGTTTTCTGCTCTCCTACAGGTGCTTCCTTGTGTCACTTCTCACAGGACTTAGACTTGAACCCTTGTCTCAGCATCTGCTTCTAGGAGAACTTCGATACGCAGACAGTGCTCTCAGTAACCCTCATCTGGGGCTGGGGCCTAGGGTAGGGAGGTAGGGGAGAAGCACCCCAGTCTTTCCTCCAACCGATGGACAATTCTGTGGTGCACTTCTCAGGAGGTGGCACCGGTGACCTTGACAGTGCGCCTTATGCTGGTTTTTCCCTCTCCATTTCACTCACCACCCTCCTCACTCTTGCTTTCTGGGATCGATCTCAAAAATAAATTACCAGCATCCAAGTCTCTGACTTGGGCTTTTGTTTTCTGAGGAAACCAACCTAAGGTAGAAAGCTTTCTGGGAGAGAAGGTGTGAAATGAACTGGAACATTCACTATGGGTTAAGGGAATGTGCCGAGAGGACGCCAGTCCAGGAAAAGGAAATGACCAAAGGCAGAGAGGTGGAACTGGCTAGAACATTTTCTGCTGGCTCTCATGGAAGGTTCTTGGTGGTAGGAGAACACCATAAAGGGAGCCTTGTTCCCTTTCTTGGCCTCTGGAGAAGGAGCTGCCTCATTCCAATAAGCTGGCACTGAGAACGCAGATGAACACCCTGCCCGTGTTTACACCCTACGACTGAAAGTCCCCCAGACCTCTCCATTGTCTGTCCTCAAAGCTGCCCAGTCCCTTGTTTTGTAGCTTCATACGTTTTCCTCTTTTCTTCACCAGGCCTACTCACTCAGCTGCCCAGTGTAGACTCGCTCTCCTGCCTGTGTGAAGAACAAGGCTCTTGGGATCGTGACTAGTTAGGGAAGGGCACCCATTATTGGTCTGTAAGCTGTATCTCTGCTGCTGGGTTCTCCCTCTGAGGAGTGGGGCTAATTAGGAGGGTCTGCTGAGGGTCACAGAGCTCGTGGGTCGGCTAGCGGAAGTGAGAGCTAGCCAAAAGAGCCTCCTGGGATGCTGGACACGTAGCCCACGGGAGGTCAGGAGGAGTCTGTGCAGGATGTTGGAATTGGTGCGGTCATTGTTTAACACAGACCAGAATCTTGAGTAAGCCACATTCTCAAATAAGGAAGCGTCTCTGCGCCGTGTTCCCTTCCGCGCACCCACCCACCCCCCTCCGCTGTTGGCGTGCAGAGGAAGGTAAGTAATATTCCTAAAACTGATTGCGCTTGGCTTCTTGCTTCAGAGCCTGTCTCGGGCATTACAGGCTCCACCATCCTGCTTTTCCTTATCACCTGGTCCTGCTCAGTGAAGCAGGAGCTCTGGGAAGGTTTGCTCTGCCTTGTCTTGCTTAGGAAATCACTGGGGGTTTTCCCTGAACATTTGTTCATTGTTAGGGGCTTCCTCCCGCCAGCCTTCCTAGATGGCTGGCTCTTGTCCATGTACTGGGAGATGGTCCAGGATGACTTGAGGGGAAAGAGAAACGGCTGCAGCCCATACGAGGTGGAGGGAGGGGAGGGCCTGGGTTACAGCACCCGTGAGGTGCTGTCAGGGAGGGGGAAAGGCCACAGGACCCCAAAGGTGAGGAGATGGGCTCGACGCCCTCTGTGTCCTTCCTCCTCCCCTCTCTGGGCTTCAACTTTCCATCTACAAAATGCAGTGGATCTCAAAGGGCTCTTCCGTGAACGTACAGTTGTGCTTTATTGGGGGACCCGTTCCAGAATGCTGCTCCCATTCACATTGATTTTGAAAATGCTATCCCCATAAAATACATTATTCATTCAGGTCGTAAATATCCCCGGCCTGCATGAAGGCAACAGCTTTTCGATTGGTCTCTCTGCCTTCCGTGTGCCTCCAGTTTTTCTCTTGCCTTCTGCTGGGATGACATTTCTAAATTAGAATTCCGATCGTGGCTTCTTCCCAGCAATCCGAAGGAAAAAGCCTGAGTGGATGACACATACAGGCCCTTCAAAATCTGAATTTTCATCCCCAGCTTCCACGCCTTTCTTCTGTGGCTGTATGTTTCAGCCCATCTAAACACCTCACTTTCCCCTGAATGTAAAATTTTACATTCTGCCTCTCTGACCTTCATATGAAAGAGAAGTACCAAAATAATGCACTTTTTAGGGCCAGGTTTTCTTGGTTTTTCCAGGTTTCCAGTGACCACACCAGACCTAGCTCTGCCATTTACTGCCTTTGTGAATTTGAACATGCCAGATTCCTTCTCTGAACTCGTTCCACCGTTTCTAAAATGCGATCTAAGTGAGACTTAGTGATGAGGGCTAGATCCCCAGCCTAGTTTTTGGCTCCTAAAAGGTAGTCAGTACATCTCTAAAATTATTATTATTGTAATTATTATCCTCTTTTTGGTAAATTCCTACTTTTTAAAACCCAACTCCAGTGTTACCTCCGTGTGAGGCTTCTCCAAGTCCCAGAGAGCAGGGCTTGCTTTTTCTTAGAGCTTTCTCCCAAGTTCTCAGAGGGCTCACTCACCACCTTGTGTGCACACCACCCGATTGTCTATTTACATGTTTGTTTTGTCCACCAGTTGGCGGGCTCCTTGCAGAAAAGAAGGCCTGTCCTGGGATAGGTGCTCAGGGAATGTTAAATGAATGAACAAATGACTGTTTTTGTTCTTGGGTAGAAAGAACTTTCATTAAAAACCCAGAGGAAGGAAAAGGTCAGAATGTGTAGGCTTGTTTAGTCTGCTCTGCCCGATTAGCTAGGCACACCCACCCTCTCTTGATCCCTCTGCTAGTCTGCCCTTTGGCAAATGTTGGAAGGTCATGTGGCATCCTGTCTCCTTATCTAGGCGGGTATGATGTGGCTAGGGAAGCCTCCACACCCTCTATCCAAATAGACTGGCTAGCTCTAGCCATTGGGAGTGCTTGAAAAACAAATTCAGTGTTTGTCCTTGGGAGATCTGCAAGGACAACAATATAGCAATCAGATAAATAAATACAACAACAACATACAACAACATAAGCGCAGACAACCAAAGCTTGTCAAAAGTGCCTGGTAAATCTTGTTCCCATGTAACACCCTGCGAGGATAGCAGGGCACAAAGGGATGTACAGCAAGCCCTAAAGTCTTTGGAAATGAGGTCTTCCTTCAAGCTGTAACTGATGTGTTTGCAAGTGAAGGAAAGTGTCCTGGAGGAGTAAAGAGAGCAAGGATTTTAATGCTGGAGACATCAAAGTTTGAACACTGATCGGTTGGGTGAAACTTAATCTTTCTGAGCTTAATTATGTATTTCTTCATTAAAGAATTCTTGTAGGCTGATGGAATGGTGAAATGAACAAGATAAGTCCTTTTGTCATCTTCTAAATATTCAATGGTTTACATTTTCTCAGTACTTTAAAAATGACAATGCTCTTTCAAAAACACTTTGAGAGGGTAGTGGAGTGATTATTATTAATGTTGGATATTTCCCCTTGCCCCTCTGGGGTCTACTCCCGTCCTTTACTGCCCTGCTCTGTGCCCCAGGAAACTGATCTCTAAAGACCTAGGGGGCTCCCATGACTTCTGGCTTCCCATAAATCATAGAGTCCATATCCTGGCTCCAGCCTGAGCCAGTCATTGGACTATAGGCTCATGCGCTCATGACTTTACTTCTGTGAGCCTCTACTTTCTAAATAGATAGATAGAGATAGAGCCTCTGTCTATCTAAAAATATATAAAAGATAAATATATAGATAGAAAGACAGACAGATAGGAAGGGGAAATATCACTTATTCTGTTCATCTCAGGGGGCTGTGGTTAAAACAAGATCATTGCTAATTATTAGGAAATGCTTGCTTAAATCTACATTTTCTTATTTCTTACTTTCTAATGCTAAAAGGTACTATCCTTAGGAATAATTCAATCATTCAGAGATTCATTCAGCCAATCTTGCATGCATTCTTTGATTTGCCCAACATTAATTATGCATCGACTATATCAGAGGCTGATAAATTTTTTCTCTATTGGGCCAGATAGGAAATATTTTGGGATCATGGTCCATATAGTCTTGGTTGCAACTACTCAACTCTGACATTATAGTGTGAAAGCAGCCATAGATGATAGGTAAACTACCAGAAGTTGCCTTGTTTCAATAAAACTTTATTTACCAAAAACAATTGGCAAGCCAGATTTGGGCCACAGGCTGTAGTTTGCCAACCCATGTGCTATAGGCCAACGATGGTGTTAGGCCCTGGAGACAAAGAAGAGCTTAAGATGCTCACACACAATACTGTGGGAAGGAAATTAACAAATGAGATAAAGTTGGATTGGTGCCCTGTTAGAAGTCTTCACAGAATTTAGTGGGGGTGCAAAAGAAAGAAAGGTACTCCTTCAGGTGTGAAGAGAGAGGAGGGGAGGGAAGGGAGGGGAGGGGCTAAGATTGCATGTACAGGCAGTGAGAAACTAGAGTATGAGGTGGGTTTCTGGAGACATGGCATGCTAAGGAGTTTGGATTCATTCTCTGGGCCATGGAGAAGCACATTAGTGGATGGACATAAAGCACATGGGCTCTGGTGTAATTGCTGATTTGCCCATTTAGTAGTTTCATGGCATGTTTTTCCTCTGGAAATGTGAACATCTGTATTTCCTTCATAGGGTTGATGTGACGCGACGATGGGACAATGAATGTAAAGGCTTTAGCACAATACCTGACAGGTAGCAAGTGCTTAATAGATGGAGGAATACACTGATAGGTTTTTGTTATAGAAAGATTACTTTGATATGGTGGATGTATCAGAAGGACCTAAAATTGGAGGCAGGAAAACTGATCAGGAAATGAGGACAGCAATCCATGGGGGAGAGAGTGAAAACCGGAACTCAGGCAGATGAGATGGAGAGAGGCATAAACAGGTCTTCGGGGCTAATTTGATGTTACAGTGAGGGACAGACAGGTCAAAATTCTATCCAGAATTTTAGATATCTAGTCATGCCATCTCCAAGTTAAGGAACACAGGAGGAAAACCTGATTTGGGGACGGGGGAAGATACTAAATTTCTTTTTGGGCACATTGATTAAGTGGAAATGTCCACTAGTTAGTTAACTTCACACTTCAGGTTGGAGTTTCATAATTGGAAATCATCCTCAATAAAAGAAGCATCAGCATGAATCCCTGGAGCAGATGAAATTATTCAGAATATATTCATAGCTAAAAAAAAAAAAAAAAAAAAAAAAGGAAAAGTCAAATTAGCCTTGGGAAACCTGACACTTCCGGAGAGATGGATATGAAGAATCCAGTATATAGGTATCTCCAAGAAGGAAATATACATATAACCAAGAAGGAAATATGTATGTGTGCATATATATCAGCAAGAAGGAAATGTCAGTGTGAGTCAGGGAACTCAGTGAGGAGTCACATCTTAGAAGCCGATGAGAGGGAGAGTTAGAAGAAGAAGCCATGATAGTCTTAAGATGTAGCAATGTGGTCATCCAAGTTGATGTCTGAGAATCACTGGCCATCAGGCAACGTGAAATTAGGCACTGATTGGTAACTTCAACCAAGGTAGATTCAGTAGAGCAGTGAAGGATTGTTATTGATTGAAGACCGAATGGGGATTGGGGAGTTGAGGGCAGTGGTTATGGATTACTCCGCGGGAGAATTTGATTGTGAGGAGAAAGGGAGATGGGCCTGGGTGCAAGAAGAAGAAATAGGGGCAGCTTTCCTTTAACCTTTTAGAGTTTAAATATCCAGGAGAGAGAATATCTCTGGAAGAGTTAGATGAAGATCAACTGGGGAAAGAGATGGAGGTATTTACCTGGCATCGGAGAAGGATGTCGGTCGGTCTGGCACAGGATCCCAGGAGGTTATGTCTGGATTTAGATGTAGATGTTTAAGTTTGTGGTTTTGGAAAGAGAATTGTCAAGGGCTTATCTGATAGCCTCAGTTTTCTCTCTGAAAAGTCCACCAGTTTATCTGCTCCGAGAAGGGGAGCAGCAGTTAGGAAGGTGGCTTGACCAGAGTGGAATGTTTGCTCTGGCAATAAGGCCCAGTGAGCTTGGAGACCATAAATTTGGGGTGGCAGCAATCCATCTACTTGTGTCATTTCTTCCAACAGTGCTCAGCAACGAGGGACGGAGAAGGGGAAAAGGCAGGTGCTTAGGCCGAGGATCTGAGTCCAGTGTGCTGGAGGAGTGAGAGATTGACAGCAAGAAGGCATTTCCTATGAGACGATTATAGTGATGGACCGTGTGGTTTCAGGGAACAGGGAAGGAAGTGAAAGCAGGAAGAGGCTGATAGTGAAAATAAAAGACCGAAGAACTGGAGGGTTGTGATGAGGTCAAAAAATATGTGTGGTAGGCTTAAGGAAGGGAAAACTGGGCTGATAGGAAGCGAGAGTCAGAGATCGGTATATTAAAGTTTAAGATGTCAAGGGTGGAACGCTTCCTTTTAATGATAAGCTCCAGGATGTAGCCATAAAAATACGCTAGTAAATTGGGGCTATAGAAGTTGGTCAGAAGTGATAATACTAACATATAGTCACATCTGTGATATTTAACAGATTGCAAATCACTTTCAAAACTATTATCCCACTTGACCTCATTCTCCGAGATGGAATTATCTCAATTATTATCTTAATTTTACACATGAAACAGTTGAGGCTTGAGGATAGTAAGTATCTTACCAGGCTGGTTAAGGGATGGAAATTCCAACTGGGATGAAATCGCTAGCATCTGGACCAAAGGTGAAAAAAAAAAAAAAATCCAATTATCTTCACCAATTGGGACACTTGGGTGCTATATACACTGAACGAATATTCTAGATGGGATAGGTTTCACAAAAAGTAACCCAGCCACAACCAAAGGAAAAGTTGGTGAACTCAGAGTCATGGAGGGGTTTTGTTTTGTTTTCCCTAAACGAAATGTTCTTTACCTGTTCCATCACATCCGGTAATTTCACAAGGATTGGGTGATCATGTTCCTGGCTTCTACTCGTCCACCACAGCGGTGCTCCCAGAAGTCCTGCTTCTCATTCCTGCTGGAGACTGCGGTCTCCCTGGAGCCCCCTTTGGGCTCTCTGCCTGGGTGAAGATGGATGGAGATCTGATCCCGCAGCTGTGGGTGAAGGAGGGTCCAGGAAACAGGAGCCCAGCATGGTAATTCATCCAAATTGCAAAACAGAGGCGGAGTCTGGGGGAGCTGGATGCGACCCAAGCAGGGTAAGGGGGAGAGATACCCTTCCATTTCCAGCTCAGATTTCTCCTTTGCCTCCTTTGCTTCATGCTGGCCTATTCCAGTCCCAAACTGGGTGTCAGGTTCCTTGTCAGTCCCTGACAGTGTGCTGGTTCCTCAACCAGATCCTGCATCTTGGCCAATAAAAGTGATTAACTCCCACCCAATCCCCACCCCACCTTTTCACGTTCTGCTCATCAGGAAATACTGCATCAACCAAACCACCGTGGAGTTTGGAAGGACCAAACTGAAGCCTACTTTATTTCTGCCACCGTTTTGCTCTTGTGACCTTGTGAGCATCATTTCCTTTCCCTCGGCCTCATCTTTTCATCTGTGGAATTAGTTGGTTGAACTACTCCTAATGGCAAATAGGTCTCTTCATAAACACTAACTCAGGACCGCCAGGAATGGCTTCTTGGGTCTCTGTGTTGAGAAGGATTCTGAGGTGTGCTGAGGTTTGGGACAACGTGTTCCCCCGTGCCCTTAAGTTAGTGGTTCTCAAACTGTGGCAGGCATCTTATTTACTTAGAGAGGTTGTTAAAACACATAGCACTGGGTCCCACACACAGAATTTCTGTATCAGTAGGCCCGGGGTATGACCCAAGAATTTGCATTCCTAGCAAGTTCCCAGGTGAAGTCAATGCCGTGGGTCCAGGGGCCCCATTTTAGAATGACCACTGTAGTTTTTAATTTCTTATGGCCTAGTTTGGTTTCCTTGAAACAATGTAAGCTTCATCACTAGCTGGTTGACAGAAATGCACAGACGTAGGGCCCCAAACTTCTTTAAGGGAGGTTAAGGGAGGTAAGAGAATTATTAAATAGTACAAGTTGTACATCTGGTCTTAAAAAAAAAAAAAAAAAGAGCAGTCAAGCTGTAAGCATGAAATTCTATGTTTTTCTAGTTCATATTTAACTGGTAAGGGGAGACAGAGGAATATGGGCTTTGGAATCAGATACCACCAGAGTTTAAATTGTGGTTTGACCTTGGACCAGTTACCAAACTTTTCAGCTTTACTTTATGTAGTGAATTCACTACCTCTTCTATTTTGTTCACTCTTCCATTCCTCACACCTTATAGCTGGCAGTCAAAACTATTCTTTGAAGGAATAGGCAATGGTTTGCCATAAACATATCTACAGATCTTCTACAGAAATTATTTTCTCTTTTTGCCTCTTCAGGGTGTAGAGGTTAACCAGTTACTTTTAAATGGGGTTTAAAAAATTTCATCTTGAAGTGTGGAGAACTGGACTCTATATGCTTCTGTATTACTCAGCTTATCACAGACTCAGCTTTTATTTAAAAAAAAAATGCAGCTTTATTTCCTGCAGTGACTCTAATCTTGCTCATGACCCTCACCCTCGTGCTTGGCAATGAGGAGTGTGGGAGAGGGACTACCAGTGAAAGTTCTCTCTGTTTCACCTCTTCTGAGTGACTTGGCCTCTTATTCATACATGTTTAGTCTTCCAGAACTCCCTCTGCCTTCTTCCCCTCTCAGATGGCTCTCTAGGTAATGAGGCGACTGTGGCCTGGAAAGAGCCCTTCGCTGGAGCCTGTGGCTCAGTGGTTGGTCCTAGCTTTGCCTCTTCAATGGTGTTCACTGAGGTAGAACTTGTTCAGTCTGGCTCTTTGGAGGATCTCTCAGGCACCACTCCAGAATCCTTTGCTCTGTTTACCTCTGATCACTCAGGTCAAGTTGTCTGTGGCCTTTTTGACCTTTGCCTGTGACCCTGGAGCTCTCTCAGGACTCCAGTATCCCCTAACGCGAATAAGGGGAATTTCTGGACTCCTGTCCACAGTGTAGCCAGGGTACTTATGCTTCTGTAAGGTACAGCCACACTCGAAAAAGTCAGTAGAGTTTATTGGAAAGAACTTGGAAGTAAGTTCTAGAAGACTTGTGTTCAAGTCTTCATTCCCTCCTTCTAGCTGTGGGACTTTGAAGTCATTACTTAGCTCGCTGCACTTCCATTTCATCTCTACCAAGAGGATTATATGGTGGTATTAAAGAAAGAACTGATATGTTGATTAAAAATGTAATTTGTAGGGGTGCCTGGGTGGCCCAGTTGGTTGGGCATCTGACTTCGGCTAAGGTCATGATCTCACCCTTTCTGGGTTCAAGCCCCGTGTCAGGCTCTTTGCTGACAGCTCAGAACCTGGAGCCTGCTTTGGATTCTGGGTCTCCTTCTCTCTCTGCCCCTCCCCCTCTCTTGCTGTCTCTCTCTTAAAAATAAATAAACATTAAAAAAATGTTATTTGTAAAAATTGTTGGTCAGAGCAGAACTTTGTCCCGTTCTTTGGCAGATATATATATATATATATATATATATATAT
>NW_026057585.1:60335050-60365437 GCF_023721935.1 Panthera uncia
CAGAAACTGATAGTCCGTGCCCTTACAACAGTGAACAGTGCCGGATGCATGCTAAGCATGCAATAAATATTGACTGTCTTTATCATCTGCTTCCTTAAAACTGGCGCTTCCACGTCTATAAAGCTCATTGCTGATGTCCGTGTTTTGTGCTTTGGAACAGTCGGTGTCGATGGATAGAGCATGGACAGTTTACCTTCCTTTCTGTGGCCCCTTTAAATGCCAAACATTAGTAGGTGGTATCTGTCTGAAGAGCAGCAACAGTGTGGCTGGGGAGGGGGGTGGTCCCTATGGGCACAGTTCCCCGCCCAGCTCTTTTTCTCAAGGGATCATTCCAGGATTTGTCTCTTAAAGCCTCAGTGCTGCCCTCTGGTCTTTGTGGCACACCCTATCTTCAGGTCTCTTTCTTGCTTTCTCAGTCTCCTCAGATGTGTTGATGATTCAGATTCTCCTTCTTTGGCATGTGGACTTTTGTTCCCTTTTTTGCCATAGTCTCCATAGTTGCAGGGCAACCATTGAGTTGACTGGTGTTTCTAGAAGCAGAGGCGGAGATGGGGTTAGGAGTATAAAAGCTTTACTGAGGGTTGTGTCTGTGAGAGGTAATAGGAAGAGAAGCAGCGTTGGGTAGGGAAAGCCTCAGACTGTGATGTAGATGTGACACCCGGGAAAGGAAAGAAGGGAAGAAACAAGACCAGGCTGGGAGAGCTGCAGATCCAGATCGGAAAAGTCACAGATCCAATGCGAGCTGCAGGGCAAAGAGCCTGAAAGACGAGTCCCAGTCCAGGCTGACATGGCCAGGCCCTGGTACCTTTGCCATGTTCAGTCAGCAGTGAGGGCTCCCTGGAAATGATAGGACTTCAGCTTAAAAGCTAAGATGGATCCTAAAGGTGCTAATGACTGGAGCCTGTCGGCTCACTGCTCCTGACAGCTGAATGGCAGGTTCTTTCTTGAAGGGAGGTCCGAGAGGTGCACTTGCATGGCTGCTGTAGCCATCTTCATTCCCATAGGCCAGGCCTGGCCTTCTGGATCCCCATCCTGTGTCAAACCTGAGCCTCCAGATTGCTTGGAAAAGAGATCAACTGGCCCTGAATACAGTGTCAATATGAAAAAAAACCACAAGGGGCTCATAGGAGTGAGGTGAGAATTAATGATCTCTCGGGCAACATAAAAGGACCCACTGGGGTTTGGTAGAAATCAATTGTCGTTTTCACGGAGCATATACTAAAAGCTCTGGACTGTGTAAGTATTTCCTGTAGGAAACCCCAAACTATAGAATCATAAAGTTGGAAGGTACTTGAATACCCAGGTAATTCTCCCTTTCACGAGCAAGAATTCCTTGTAGAGCATTCCATATAGGTTCAATATCCTCTTGCATATGTCCAGTGATGGTGAGCTTATCTCTTTAGTCATCTCTTTTGTTGCTGAACTGCTCTCGTTGGTAGAAGCTTCCCTCTTCTGTAGAATTCCGAATGCTCCCGCCATCTTTAAGTTTTGAAGCCACTTTAATAAGACTACCTCCTCTCTCCTTTATTAATCCTTTAGATATTTGAAGACAGTTGTCATTGTTTCTGAAATACCATGAGAGAAAAGAAGCTACTGGAGCCTCTGATTCCCCAGCTGTAAAACAATGGGGTCCGACTGTTCTCGATCACTAGGGTTTCGTTATGACCTAAAAGTCTATGAAGCCATGAAAACTTCATGGAACAATTCTCAAATAAAAGAGAAATCCACATAAATTAAAAGATGATGTGCTCTCTCTGAAGTGTTTGTTGTACATTTCCTCTGGAGTACGTTGGGACTCAGGAATAGTGGGACCATCCGTTGAGCCATTGCTCATTTATGTTGAAATAAAACAGGCTCTGGCTAATTAGAAGCATGCTTCTCAAGATGAAACAATACAAGCTTTCCAACATTTCCCCACCATTAGCAATTCCTGATGTTGACTGGGCATGTTAATATAACCCCCCACTCTACATCAGGAAAAAAAAATAAAGCAGGCATGATGATTCACAGCACAAGAAAGAATTCTTTATACTTACACTCAGCCAGCTCACACGAATGCACTAGGCACTCACTGTGCACTGGTATCTGTGCTAAGTTTCTGCACCTATATTATATTATTTTTTTCTGCACATAAATTATTTTATTTTATCCTCACAAGAATATAATGAGGTAGATTTTTATCAATTCCACATTCCCAGATGAAAAAAATCTGAGCCTCAGAGTAATCAAGTGACTTGTTCAAGGTTGCCTAGATGGTAAGTGGATGAAGTAGGACCGTCGGGCGTGAAGTCCAGTGCTCTGCCCACTCTCCCAGCTACGGGGAAACTTCTTGATAAAAGGCCATGCCTGTGTAGGTGGAATATGCAGCTGTTTTAATGTCGGTTGCCCCAGACGCATACCCTGAAATTAGGGTTTAGGTGAAAGTGGTTTATTATCAGAGGATAAAGAGATACCAAAAGAGGATGGTAAAGGGAGTCAGAGAAGAAAAGGCAGCCAATCAATTGTGCATCATCGAACCAGCTATCACCGTGGGCTGGTGGAACTAAACTCTGCTGGGGAAATTCTGAGAGCCATTGTAGGATACAGGACACAGAGTTAACCCTCCCAAGGGGGGAGGGCCTGGAGTGTTTATAAACCAGCTCTGTCAGTCATTGGTTGAGGTCTTCTCCTAGCAGATAGTAATTTCTTGGCACTGACTACCTGCAAGCAGGTAGACAAAACATGCTTTAGAAGCCTGAGAAAGACCTCAAGCGGAGAAATTTGGGAGCTGGCAATTAGAGGTTGGGTTAGAGTACACTGAAGTAACGGGCAAGAGGATATGGCAGAGCCCTGATAGCACGTGGTATAACAAATAAGTGGCAATACTTCATAATCTGTCAGTAAACGTATCTTGACCACCTACTGTGTGGAATAGCACAAGGGTGAACCACAGATATGGACCTGCTTTCATGTGGCTTAGCATCCGAGGAGGAAGGCAGAAATAAGTTATTCTAAATAAATATAAAATAATTAAAGTGTGCTAACTCTTGGGCAGGAGAAGCTATAAGCCTCGCTTTAGCAAAGTCTTACTACGAAAAACCAAAACAAAATTAAAAGAACCCACAAAACACCTCCCTCATTCAGGGTTACTCTTTGTCTCCTTTTACCTCTGACCCTATTTCTTTTCTCCTTATTCAAGCCAAATTCCCTAAAACAGTGTGTTTAGAGTCTGTCTTCTCCCGTGAACTATGAGATCCTCTGGGGATAGACCATTTTTAAAAAATTTTTAATTGTATTATGTAGTATTCAATGTATAAAAATATATGGATTTGGGCACCAGCCAAGATGGAGTAAGTTCACTCTAGCCTCTCTTTTTCACTGATTACAGCTAATAACTTGTGACAGATTAAAAAAACAGGATTTAAAGACTCTGAACATTAACAACAGCAGGCAGATTGGGAGGGAGGTCCATTGTTGAATAATGACCTATAATTGGGGTGTGGTTAGGGTTTTTCCTTCTTATCTCTCCCAGTTTTGACCTAAAGGTAGGTCAGAGTTCCATACTGCAGAGTAAGGACTTATACCAAAATTCTGAAAAAATTCCCCTACGTTATAACCAAAGGACTGAGAGTAGGGGCCTCCTATGAGCTGGAGAGTATAGGAGAATAGTCCTACTTTTTTTTTTTTTTTTTTGGCTTTTTTCTTTCGTCCTTGTTCTTCCCTGAGGCAGGCTCCATTTGGGCAGCTGCATGGTAGCAATGGTGATCATGGTGTGGACATCTGAGTCCCCTTGTCTTTCTGGCCAAATAAACGGGAAAAAGGACCCCCCTGGCCGAAAGAACATAGAGGAAATCCTGGTTCTTTCCCTCCTCGTTTCTCAAAGCACCTTGTCATGAGGGTAGGCCCATCTCTATAGAACTTCTCAATAGCACAAGGAGAACCCTGATTTTCTAGCCAGAGGACTCAGAAAGGGAGTCCTCTGGTTTCCATGGAAACCAAAGAGTGTGTGGGAGATCATGGAAGGAAGAGTTCTGGAAAAGGGGATCCCTGAGTCTGTGTATAAACTGACACAAATCGCTAACCTACCCCTGAGATGCAATGAAACAGCAAAGGCTTTGAAAACAGAACTCATGTTGAAACCACCACCCACGGATGGTGAGCTAGAACGTGTGGTGCGACCTGATTCCCTCCTAAAACAACAAATTGACATTCATTAGAGGATTTTAGCAAGACCTAGAACCTCACAACAAAATACTCAAAATGTCTAGGACTTAATAAAAAATTACTTTACATATAAAGGACGAAGAAACTCTGGCCCACTTTTAAGGGAAAAGACAATAGTCACCAACCCAGAGATAACCCTGATATTGGAATTATTAAACAGAGAATTTAAGGCACCTGATGAGAGCTGTTCTCTATGAGGTAAAAGTGACTACTTTGGAAATAAGTGGTAAGGTAGAAGCTTATAACAGACAAATAGAAATGATAATTGAGAAGCAGATCAAACTGAAATGCCCAGTAACTGAATTACATTATTCACTGTAGAGTCTCAATTTCACAATGGAAGGAACAGAGGAAAGAGGGAAAAGGTAGAAAAAAATTAAGAGTCTCAGGAACATTTTGGAGACAAAGAATATGTATAATATAGTTAGAAGCAAAACAATAAAATGAATACCTAAGCACCCATAACCAACTTTAAGAACTGGAATGGTATCAATTCTAGAATTCTAGTATTCTCTTCTTATCGTTCCTTTATTTCCATTCTTCCATCACATATGTATTTATTCTCTCAATAATTTATTTCAAAATCATTTTTGTTATATTACAGAGTTTAATGATTTGAAACTTGCTTTACAGCGTAATGTCTAAGATTCATCTATGTCATAATCTGTAGCAAGTTAATTTTCATTATTCTGTAATATGTGTGTAACTGCCACAGTTTACATGCCCTTTTCCTATAGATTAGAATTGTGTTACTCATTTACTCATTTATTTATTTTTCCATTACAAGCATGGCTGCCCTGATTATTCTTTTGCCTGTTTTCTGGTACCCATTTACATCTCTAGGAGTGGAACTGCTTCTGGACCATAGGCTATGCAGATACTTGATTTTATAAAACAATGTCAACTACTTGTCATAACAATTTACATTCTCTTTTGTATCCTCACCAACCGATATCAAACTTAGTGATTTTTTTGTTAGTGTGGTAAGTGAATATCATATCACAATTTGCATTTTCCGGACTTCTAAAAAGTTGAATCTCTTTTCAAATATTTTTTGCCGTGTAAGTGTGACTTTGTGTGTGTGTGAAATGCCAATTCATAACTTTTGCCCACTTTTTCTTTTGGGTATTTGGTTTTCCTAATTAATTCTAGAGGTTATTTTTGTATTCTATACACTAATATTTTGCCACTTAAAAGTTTTACAAATATGATCTCCCAGTTTGTGGCTTGTTTTTTCACTTTCTTTATGGTATCTTGATAGAATGAAGTCTCTGATTTCAATACAGTTGGATATACCAGGTTTTTTTCTTTCATATTAGCATTTTTTGGTGTCTTATTTAAGAAATGTTTTTTACTCCATGCTTGTAAAGCTAGTCTCCTCTACAATCCAGTACAAAGTTTTGCCTGTCATATACATCTTTAATCCATTTGGAATTGATTTTTAGGTACAGTATGTAGGAAGGATCCTAATGTCATTTTTGCCTGTTTGGATATTGAATTGTCCTGGCACCATTGAACGAATAAATACTCTTTTCTCAAGTAGGTTGTGATGCCCCTCTGTCAGATATCAATTTTTCATATATGTGCAGCCCTGTTCTGTGAATCTCTTTTCTAATCCTATGATTGGTTTGTCTGTACCTATACCAATACTGTACTGTCTTCGTTAACAAGCTTTATAGTAAATCTTTATATCTGATAGAAGACATCCTTTCACTTTGGAAGTGTTTGGCTGTTTCTTGGCCTTTGCTCTTTCACATACATTTTATTTTTGTTTATTTTTTTATTGTATTCAGAAACACATTTTTTTTGAAAAAAGATACTCTATGCATTTCAAGCTTCTACTTCCTTTTTTTTTTTTTTTTTTTTTTTTTAGAATCAGGGAGTCAGCTTCCTCAGAACATTCTAATGGGATTTTAACTGCAAGTGTCTTAAATCTATAGATCAGTTTGGAGATAATTAACATATTTAAAATAATCTCTCTTTATGAGTACATTGTATCTTTCCATTAATTCAAATCTTCATTTAAATTATATTTCCAAGATCCTTAGCATTTTCTTATTGTTATATGTGAGTCTTTTATATATTCTGGAGGTTGAAAGGGATGAAATGAAATTGTATATATTGATCTTAGAAGCAGCCACATTTTAAAATTATCTTAATATTTCTAAGAATTGGTCCATAGGTTCTTTTAGGTTTTCCAGAGATAGTTATATAATTTTCTAATATGACGGTCATTTTTCTTTTTATTCCCCTAGACCTAATTATTTTTGTGTCTTACCCTCGTCTGATGTCTCTAAGGAGCCAGGTTTTGCTCCTTTGAGAACTGTGGGCTATTTAGCGCCTCAGGCTAAGAGAAAGAACAAGAGAAAAATCATAGGATCTGCACATGTCTTTTTCATCCAGGGGAATGATAAGATTACTTTCACTTAGAATATTTTGAAAGGATGATGGAAAACAGAGTTATGTTTTAATTACTTTCCAAATCATGCTCATTGAACATATTAATTGCACTCATATTATGTCAAATCAAGGGTTATTAGATATCATTATTTCCATTTTCCAGATGAAAACATTGAAACTAAAGAATGAAACACGTGCTGGTCAAAGTCACAGCTCTCTGAAGTATTAGAGCTGCAACTTGAACCCAGTCTGTCTGGATAATTCCAGTAAGCCAGGCTCAGTCAAAACTTGAGGTGAGTAGAGGGAGAGGCAAAGAATACCCCTGAATTTCTAGTTAGAACCATAGAGCGCCCTGGGGCATGGTTAGCGGGGTCGAGAAAGTCATGGAAGGTTTGTGGGGGGGGCTGGAGTAAATGAGCTTGATTCCTGAGTCATTTTCCTTTCAAGAGGAGACCCATTTCTCCTTCATGGTCCAGTTCACAGGTGATTCAATTTTTTGTTGTTGCTGTTAATATATGGAGAAGATCATTTTGTTAGAAATGTACTTAGCAGTTTGAGAGAAGCGCACACGGTCCTCTTTATGCTACTTTGTGGCTTGACCCTGTGGCTGGCTGTTCATAAATGCCCCTTTCAGCCAGCCAACAATAGCCACTGTGAGTCCTCAGCTACACCTAGTCCATCCTAGTCCAAGGTCCACAGCTATGGAATTCACTATCAGAGCAAATTGAAATGAATCCAAACCTCCATTTAGGATGCTCTGACATATTTCTTGCTTTGGGGGGAAGTGGTGGAGGGAAGCCCTATTAACAGCTCTATCAAAAAAACAAACAAAAAAAAGACTTTTTCTTAAGTCTCCCCTAAAGCTATTTCATCCAGAAATCTGGGACCTCCCCAGGAGTATAAATCTGTAACAGCGGTCTTTTTAAGACTCTTATTTAATCAGAACCATCCTTCCATAATGCAAGGGGCACCAGCTCTATCAGTCAACATCCCAGCTAGAAACAGATGACACTCTCCAACTGAATGATTTGAGGATGGTTTTCAAAAAGAAATATTCATGATGGTATAGTCAAGGGATGCTGGAGTCCCCCGGGGCTAGTAACAGGAACTGATTAGAGCCTTATGCTATGAAGCTTGAGAAGAAGAAGCTTAGTTGTCAGAACCTAGAGAGGAACATCTTAGTAGAGGATCCCTGACAGGACCTGTGGCTTTCAGATCAAGGACATAGCCAACCTGACGTGATCTGTCATGAAAATAGCCTAAAGAATAAATACCTAATCTCACCTTCCTTCTGTCTTCTGCTCTCTTGTCTCCCTTTGGCTGAACCCATGGAAGCCATTGATCATGGGAACTTGTTGATGGGTTAATAAAGCCAGTGTCCAGGAGCACAGTGCAGGTTGGAGAATGGTGGAAAGTAAATATAATGGTCCAGTTGGAAGAAATTTGGCAATGGCCACCGCCTTTGCCCTTCAGCACCCCCTCTTGTCTTTGTCCAGGTGAAAGATCGATTCCCTCAACACAGATGGCACAAAAATCCCATCAGGTACCATAATGTCCCATGGGGGTCTCAGTTTGATGAAATTCCTATCTGAAGCCTGAAAGAATTCTGGCCATCACCAGGTTTTTAAGGAAAGACTGTGGGTAGAAATAAAGGGGGGGGGGGCGGGGGACAAGAAAAATATTAATTAAGGAAAACATGCAGATATAACCTCAGCTTTCATATAAGTCTCATGAGGCCTATGTCAATAATTGTAGCTGCCTTCTTCCACTGCCATTTGCATTTCCATTACTCGCTGCCAATTCCTCAGCTGGGTGACATTGTTTATCTATTGAAGTAACCCAAATCTTTATTCTTATGAGATGTAAGTCCTAGAAAATCCTGTTTTGGATTGCCCTTGTTTTCCACTGAACAGAACTGTTAGAGAATAAGATGTACCCCAATGAATCCCCTACAGACACAGTTCTATTTACCACCATTGTGTAATAGCATCTCAATTTCCCTCTGGTAATTGGACTTAGATATCCTTGCTGGGGCAATGATACCCTTCTTTAACTATTGGTTCAGCAACATGAGTAGCCCAGAAAATATGAGGAACTGGTAGTCTCAGTACTGTCTAATTCAACGTTAATAGAACTTTACTCTGATGAAAGTGTTGCTCCCTTAGGACAGTAGTAACCCCAAACCTATTGAACCCAAGATAATGGTTTCGCAAGCAAAAATTTCTCCATAGGAGGTTGTGTCCAACATAGTGTCAAAAGTGAGCCCTTGTTAGGCCATTTCATCATTCTCTCAAGCCAATTATATATGAATAATGGGACACATGGTAAGC
The DNA here is from genome assembly GCF_023721935.1 of Panthera uncia. Classification (NCBI taxonomy): domain Eukaryota; kingdom Metazoa; phylum Chordata; class Mammalia; order Carnivora; family Felidae; genus Panthera; species Panthera uncia. The sequence continues at coordinate 60,343,984 of NW_026057585.1, forward strand.
CTAGTAAAGTCTGTAAATGGAAACCCTGTGTTATACTTCCTTTGTTATAAAATGTTTTCACTAATTGGAAGCAATGATACATAGGACATTGTAGCAATGGGTAAAGTATTCTGTAAGGCCACAAAAGGTAGAACTGTCTTAAGGATGTAAGCAGGGAAGGGAAATCTTTCTCTAGGAATTGTGTCTATTCTTGTTAGAATAAATACTGCTCCCTCCGTGATGAAATGATGGATTCAAGGTAATCAACCAGCTACTGGATAACCAGTTGATCCCCCAGAAATAGTGCTGTATCAGGAGCTCAGAAATGGCTCTGCTGTTTCCAGGCTGGGTGCTCACCAGTGACAGATTAGATTTAGTCAAAACATTTTGTATCCAGAGATAATGCACATTCTAAAAATACCGTTCTCCATGTGAAAAAACTAAAGCACACACACACACACACACACACATGCACACACACACACACACATACATACTATGGGATTAAAACAATAGCAAATTCAAATCAATCCAAGTAAAGCCCAGGTTGGTTTGTAGGGCTTTTTATTTCATCACATATTTTCCTACCATCAACTATGTGCTGATGGCTCTTTGTAGAGCAGGGGATACAGAAGTGAAAATTGTAACTTCTAGGCCCTAAAATACCAAAGCAGTTTCTAAAATATAAAAGTCGCCATAAATGAAACATGTGCAAACACAAGAAAGAAATTGATTATTCCTGATGGTGTAAGGGAAGACATTAGCCTCAGACCCAAATGTTGAATAATGGCAAGATTTTCTAAAAGGTAAGGAAAAGTATGGTATTTCAGGAAGAGGGAAGCACTTTTGCAGTGTCATTGAGGCATAAGCATGAGATACCTCCCACCGTGATAATGCCAAAGCTTTCAGTTTGGTTGTGCCATTGGAACACATGACCATACAAAAAGCAGTTGGGGAAGTATGGCTCGATTTATGAAGGCCTTGATGATGGAAGGCCTGTTCTGTGGAAGGCCTTGCGAACTGGGAAGTACTTCTGTCTTTGCCCAGGAGCAGGAAAGCACTGAAGGGTTTACAGCAAGGCAGTAACATGATCCATATTGTATGTTAGAAAGCACACCTGTAGAGGGATAATGATACAGGGCTAATAGGAGCTTATTAATTCAAGAGAGGGAAGCAATGATGCTGACCTGATTAGAGTGTTTACAAGGTTTTTGTAAACGAGACATAGAGACGTAAGAGATACTTAGGAGATGATACTCTTATGACTTGGGAACAGATTAGATGAAAGGTAAGTGAAAACCAGCAATTAATTAATTAATTAATTATTTTATTTATATTGAGCTGTACCTGACACACAATGTTACATTAGTTGTTGGTGTACAACATAGTGATTCCACAACTTTATATGTTACACTGCACTCACTACAAGTGTGGCTTCCCTCAGTCACCATATAACACTATTGTAATACCGTTGACTCTATTCCCTTTGTTATACCCTTCTGCCCCGTGACGTTTTCATTCCATAACTGGAAGCCAGTACCTTCTACTCTCCTCCACCCACTTTGCAAGAAAGGAAGACTTTTAAGTGTCTCCTGTGGTTAGGACTTAAATGGCTGGTTTGGTGATGATGCCATTCGCACAAGACACAGGAAATAAAAGTTGGGGAAAAGAAATTTAGTTTCAATAAGGAGAATTAAGTTCCTGTAAGAGATGGAGATTATGTCTTGTATAGTTTGGTAAGTATTTTTTAATTTAATTTATTTTTTTTAGTTTATTTATTTATTTTGAGAGAAAAAGAAAGAGCACAAGCACGGGAGGGGCAGAGACAGAGAGAGAATCCCAATCAGGCTTCACACGGTCAATGCAGAGCCCAATGTGGGGCTTGAACTCATGAACTGTGAGATCATGATGTGAGCCGAAATCAAGAGTTGGATGCCCAACCAACTGAGCCACCCAGGCGCCCCTAAAGGAGTTTGAAGTAGAGCTATGTGTCTGGAATATAGAATCAAGTTCAGAATAGAAACCATAGGTTATAAAGTTAAGAGCATTTTGGTAGTAGTTGAAATGATGAATGAAGATGAAATATTTTAGTAACAGTGTGCAGAGTAGAAAATCCTGTGTCTCCCCCTCTATGCTCTAAGCTCCATGGGACAGAATTGTCTACAAATTCCTGGTTACCTAGAACAATGCTTGATACAAAGAAAATACTCAAAAATATCCTTAAGTGAGGAGTGAGAAAGGAATAAACCGAACAAGAATGAAGTGGATGAAATCTAGGGAACACCAATATTTAAGAGAAGAGCAAGGGAAACAGTGAGAAGCTCTGAGAAAAAGTGGCCAAAGAGATAGAAAAACAAAACAAGAGGTGCCTGGGTGGCTCAGTTGGTTAAGCTTCCAACTTCAGCTCAGGTCATGATCTCATGGTTCATGGGTTTGAGCCCTGTGTCAGGCTCTGTGCTGACAGCTCAGAGCCTCGAGCCTGCTTCAGATTCTGGGTCTTCCTCGCTCTTTGCCCCTCCCCCACTTGCACTCTGTCTCTGTCTCAAAAATAAAATAAAAACATTAAAAACAATTTTTTTAAAAAAAAGAAAAAACAAAAGCAAGAATAGTACTTTAAAAGTCCAAGTCCAAGTAGGACAGTGAAAAGAAAGGAATGGCCAAGAAGGTCAAATGCTGCCAAGATGTCAAATAAGATAAAGGCAGGAATATGCACAGTGGAACTGGTGATCAGGAGAGAGAAAGAAGGGCCAGCTTGCAGTGGATTTAAAAGTGGATGGGAACACAAAAATAATTTCAAAATAGATGAAAGACCTAAATGTGAGACAGGAAACCATCAAAATCCTAGAGGAGAAAATAGGCAACAACCTCTTTGACCATGACCGCAGTAACTTCTTACATGACATGTCTCTTCGAAGGCAGGGGAAACAAAATCAAAAATGACTATTGGGACCTCATCAAGATAAAACCTTCTGCACAGTGATAGAAATAATCAACAAAACCAAAAGGCAACCGACGGGATGGGAGAAGATGACATATTGGATAAAGGGTTAGTATCCAAAATCTATAAAGAATGTATCAAACTCAACACCCAAAAAGCCCAAATAATCCAGTGACGAAATGGCCAGAAGACATGAATAGACACATTTCCAAAGAAGGTATCCATATGTCTAACAGACACATGCTAAGCTGCTCAATATCACTCATCATCAGAGAAATACAAATCAAAACCACAATGAGATACCACGTCACACCTGTCAGAATGGCTAAAATCAACAACTCAGGAAACAGATGTTGGCGAGAATGGGGAGAAAGGGGAGCCTCTTGCACTGTTGGTGGGGATGCTAACTGGCGCAACCACTTTGGAAAACAGTGTGGAGTTTCCTCAAAAAATTAAAACTAGAACTACCCTACGGCCCAGCAATTACACTAGTAGGTATTTATCCAAAGGATACAAAAATGCTGATTTGAAGGGGCACATGCACCCCAGTGTTTATAGCAGTGCCATCAACAATAACCAAATTATGGAAAGGGTCCAAATGTCCATCGACTGATGAGTAGATTAAGAAGGTGTGGTATAATATACAATGGAATACTACTTGGCAATCAAAAAAATATGAAATCTTGTCATTTGCAACAAAGTGGATGGAGTTAGAGTGTATTATGCTAAGCAAAATAAGTCAGGCAGAGAAAGACAAATATCATATGATTTCACTCATATGTGGAATTTAAGAAACACAACAGATGAACATCAGGGAAGGGAAGGAAAAATAAAATAAAAACAGAGAGGGAGGCAAACCATAAGATACTCTTAAATCCAGAACAAACTGAGGGTTGCTGGAGAGGAAGTGGGTGGAGGGATGGGTTAAATGGGTGATGGTCATTAAGGAGGGCACTTGTTGGAATGAGCATTGAGTATTATATGTAAGTGATGAATCACTAAATTCTACTCCTGAAACCAATACTACACTGTATGTTCACTAACTTGAATTTAAAAAAAATGAATGAGGGATGAGAAAATGGAGCCAGAGAAAGAAAGAAAAGTTCTTGAGAAAATTAGATGAAAGAAAGAAAAGAAAGAAAAATAGATAAAAGACAAAGGAAGATTCAGGAGCAGGATTTAATTTTTCATTATTTTTTTGTTGGTCCTCGTCTTCAAAAAAAAATGTGATTTATTTTGGGTGCATAAGACTGATGAGGGTTATAAGTTATTTGGTGCATAAGACTGATGATGATGTGCCACAGGAGGAAGGGAAAGGTTGTACCTTAAACTGGAGGTTATTGATGAAGCAAGATTTCAGGAGAGACTTAACCAGACGTTGGAGGAAATGGTTGTAATTTTCCATTTTAGCGGCAGCTGGAAGGACCTTCATAGTCACCTTCATTTTGGATTTTGGAAAGACCTGGCTCGAGATTCCTCTTGTCTCTCTGGACTTTTCCATGGGTTTCTATGCCTGGTTTCCATCAGCTGCTGCAGCTCAGGATGTATCCTGGCTGGAGTAGGGAAGAAAGGAAATTGAGGAAGACTTTGGTGAGAGGGATCCAGCATCTGCTCGCCTCTGGGAGCTGACTCAGATGCTCAGCATCTCCCCACACCCAGCTTGTTGTGCTCGGGTTTTGTGCTTTCCTGTGGAGTCCTCTTTATTTTTCCCCCTGAATCAGAGTGGGTTGGGAAATATAAACACAGGAATCATGACAAACTTGTCCATGTGGGAAAGAAAAGATGTCACTGCAGTTTTAGTGGAGCGTCTGGGTAGCAGTTACAGCAGAGAAAGAACGAGAGGGCTTCATTAGGACAAAAACCTTTACTTATTTTTTCTTCTTTTTTTCAGTAAACAAATGTTCTTTGGTCTTAGGTGGAAATTCAGAGATGAAAAGGCCAAGTTTCCTGTCCTCAAGAAATTGCTGGTGTGATCAGGTCGAGTTGTAAAAATATGATCCACCAAGAACCAAGATCCCCTGGAGAGGAAGCCAATTTGCAGGTAAGTTATGTACATCCCCTCCCACCCCAGCTTGAGAACTGGGGATCCGGGGACAAATGACAAGAGAAGTCTGTTTGGCGGAAGGAAGTTTCAGCACGCATAGAGTGGGGTGACTGATTTTTCGGCAGCAGCTGAAATAAAAAGAATAGAAGAAAAAAAGCAGAAGTGAAAAAGACTCTTACTTCTTCATTCAATATTTATGGGCCTCCTACTATGGGCCAGGCATGGGTGAAAAGCCTTGCATGACGTGTATGGGGAGGGAGTGATATCTCCTTTGTGCAAACTCAGAAAAATCTCACAGTATCTGGCCCACTGATCCTCATCCTGGGATCCCTAGACCTCCAGAAGTCCAAGAAGGGAGTCATGATGGATCCATGGTTATTTTAAATGTCTAAACCTGAACTGAAGGTATTTCAGTATGACCGAGTATGGAGGGGAAGGTGGGAGTGGCTGTTGCAAGATGTGAAAGAGGCCATTCCCCCTCTGAAGAATGAAATACTTCTAGTTCTCCAAGATGTCACACTTTGGGTGTGTGACACGCATTACATCCCTTATGCCTTCTTCCTAGGCAATTCTGAGTCCTTTAAGACTTGGAGCAGGTGCCATGTTATCAGGCCCTGGCAAGATCATGTTTCTCTTCCATATCCCATACACCTAGCGTTTTCCCTGTCAAAACCTTGATCACTCCCAGTATATTGGAACTGTTCCCATTGGTGTTCCCCGTAAGACTGCAAGACCCCCAGCCATGGGATTATCTGTGACTCCGGGCCCAAACTCCAGCATCCAGCATATGTTCCACCTAACATAATGCCCAGCTCATGGAGGTGCTTTATAAACACATGTTTCCTGAAGTTATAGCCAGAGAAAGAGCAAGAGGGTTTCATCTGCCTAAAAATTTTACTTCTGCCTTTTTCCTTTCTTTTACTTTCCTTTCAGCTGCTGTAAAAGACCCAGCCACCTCACCTCACACTTTGTGTGTTCAAACTTCGTTTTCCAGCACATATTTCTCCTTTTTGTCTTAGAACCCTTAGTTCTCAGAGCTGGGGGACCATGTAACTCATCCTGCAAAATATCTTCCTCTTCAGAAGAACTTGGCCTGACACTGCACGGGGCAGTGGAAAGAGTGCCAGCCAGAGGAACCAAGAGGTACTTTCTGGATCTGGCTCTGCTACTGATTCATTCAGTGGCCTCTACTGCTTACTTGCCTTCTTGGAGCTTTACCTCTTTTGTAAAAAGAAGGAGTGAGCGGGGATGGATACCAGGTGGGAAGTAGCATAGTATGGGGAAACAGACAGGAAGATTGTAGAATCACATACATCTGGGGTAGGATCCCCCTACCCCACATGTCCTCTTTGTCGGTAACTTTCCTGAATCAACGCCTCCTGTGTGAAAAGGGAATGAGGATCCCTGGCTCTTTAAGCCATCGTGAGACTATGCGGGCAAATGTACAAAGTGCCTGTCATATGGTAGCTAATGAACAAATCACATTAAGCGTCTTCACCTCCAGGGGTCTTCCCATTTTCATATTTTCGTATTCTAGATTTATATACACAATCAGTCTCAGTCAACATTCTGCCTCCCCTCATATAGTTATGAAAATACTTTATCCGCTTAACCTTTTCTTATTCATCCACTTAAAAATACTTATTCCAGGGATGCCTGAGTAGCTCAGTCATTTGAGTGCGGGACACTTGATTTTGGCTCAGGTCATGATCCCAGGGTCGTGAGATTAAGCCCCATGTTGGCTCTGCCCAGAGTGTGGAGCCTGCTTAAGATTCTCTCTCTTTCCGCTACTCAAGTGTGCATATGCACATGCATTCTCTGTCTCATCTCTCAAACCAGGAAACTCTTACCTATAGAGAAAAAGCTGAAGGTTCCTGGAGGGGATGTGTGGGTGGGGATGGGTACGATAGGAGATGGGGATTACGGAGTGCACTTGTTGTGATGAATACCGGGTGTTGTACGAAATTGTTGAATCACTATATTGTACACCTGAAACTAATGTAACACTGTATGTTAACGAACTGGAGTTTAAATAAAAACTGGAGGAGAAAAAATTTAAAAAGATAAAAATACTCCATTTATTCATTCAATATTTTAATAACTCACTTGGGAAAAAAAAAATCCTACCTCTGCTCTCTAAGTATTGGCTAAGTGATCCTAGAGTAGTGGTCCTCAAATTTTTGGTCTCAAGAACCCATTACACTATAGAAAATTGTCAAGGAACCCCAAGAACTTTTGTTTATGTGGGATGTATTTATTGAGATTAGACATTAGAACTGAGTGGGGTGCCTGGAAGGCCCAGTAAGTTAAGTGTCTGACTTCCCCTCAAGTCATGATCTCACAGTTCATGAGTTTGAGCCCATGCTGACAGCTCAGAACCTGGAGCCTGCTTCGGATTCTGTGTCTCCCTCCTCTCTGCCCCACCCCTGCTTGTGCGTGCACTCTCTCTCTCTCAAAAATAAACATCTAAAAAAGAGAAATTAGAACTGGGGAATTATGAGACTATTTATTAATTTATTTTAAAATGACAGTATTCCATTTCATGTTTACAGAAATGACATTTTAATGAAGAATAATTATATTTTACAAAATAAAAATAATCAAAAGGGTGGCATTGTTTTATATTTTTCAAATCTCATTAATATCTTTTTTTAATATGAAATTTATTGTCAGATTGGTTTCCATACAACAGCCAGTGCTCATCCCAACAGGTGCCCTCCTCAATGCCCATCACCCACCCTCCCTTCCCTCCCACTCCCCATCAACCCTCAGTTTATTCTCAGTTTTTAAGAGCCTCTTATGGTTTGACTCTCCCCTCTCTAACTTTTTTTCATTAATATCTTATTTAATAGAAGACTGGATTCTCACATCTGCTCTGAAGTCAGATTCTGTGCAGTGTAATGTTTTGTCAAAGTCTGTGCAGAGAACCCGGTCTCACACAGATAGGTAAAGTATAGGAGTCATTTTAATAATCTTATCAGACAATTGTGGATGTTCTTCTTTGATACTACACCAAAACTTGACAAGTGATAATTTCTTAAATGTTAGTTACAATGTGAAATCTGAAACCATATCAGTGAGCTTTTCACATTCTACTGCGCTGAAATCCACTGGTCTACCTTTCCTTTGAGTGGATTTTTTTTCTTTTTTTTTACCCACGCATAACATTATAACATCATGCACTGGTCATATGGAAAATATCAATTCACTGAATTATGCAGATCTTCAGAATGTTGACTCATTTCATTATACAATATAAAAAATCACATTCCTTATTATCACCACCAATCTCATCAGAATGTGAGTATTAGAATGTTGTCAAGCTCATGATGGCAGATACACATTTTCCAAAATTTAAATTCTTGCTTGAAAGCTTGAGTTTAACCATTGGCAACAAATGCCATGAGTTGTTTTTCTGGAAATGGCAGGCTCTTTTTATTCAATTTTAAGAAAATGTATGACATATGCCCATGTCTAAATAGCCATAGTTTGTCAGTCTCTCTTACAAGTAATACAAATATTTTTTATTGCTCCCTCTTAAAGCATGTTTGAGTGAAATTTTATCTTTTAACTGTGAGTGCGCGGTGTTAAAGAATACAACTATTAATACAGTTTGGTGCCACTGCCTTGACTCGTGCTAAAGCATCAGCTGTTTACTCACGATGGCTTCTCGCCATCAGTCAACACAGTGTCAGCACAAATGTCAACACAGTAAAAGAAGCAATACTTCTTTCTATTATTATGAAAATAGTTTTTACCTCAGAGACCCCCTGAAAGAATCTCGGGTATTCCCAGGGTCCATAGACCACATTTGGGAAACATTGCTATAGTATTTTTTTATTTTAAAAGGTAAGCTAGCCTCAAATGTGGACTAGACATCAAGCATAATTTGAAAGCATTTCTCACTTTTCTTTGATAATGACCATGGCTTCTTTTCCAGATGACATCTGCCTAGTATGTAATTGGTGACTACATCCAAGTAAACATGTGGAAAATGAGAGCAAGTGGGTGTGTGGGCTCAGAGGGAATTGCTTGTTTGGAGGATGATGGGAGAGCACAGTTCTGGAAGGAGTTCAGTTCTATGAGTGTATATTTCTGGTCTTCAAAAGATTACCACATACATGCTGTCATACAATTTATAATGTGCCTGAGGGAGATAGCTTAATGTAGAGAAGGAACATGGGCTTTGCACTCAGCCAGTCTTGGGTTCCTATACCAGCTCTGTTGCTACTGTCTATGTGATCTCTACCAATTAACTTTGCCCTGCTAAGCCTTGATTATCCCATCTGGAAAATGAAATTACTGCTTAGAATAATGTGATGTTAGGCATTTAAAGGATGGGACAGTGAGTGGATGCTCTGATGTACCATACTGACCCCCCTTCAGGAATACACTTGTTACTGCAGAGAGTGCTGCTGAAGACAACCCTCAGTGTCAGTCTTGGTGAAAAAAGAAAACTGCTTTGCCCAATGTCACAACACCTCTTAACGGGCAGCCTGCTTCCAATGACTGATCAATAGCCTGGCTACCTCATCTCAACTTGGTACATTTCTGAAAGGCCATCTCAGCTCCAGTACTCCTCATGGGGTCAGCTGATGTCTTTGTTGGACTGTATTAGAGCTCAGTTTCTCACTCTGCTCAACCCTGTGTCCCTCCCCTTCCCTTTCACAGGTGTCATCCTAAGTCTCCTGAATAGAGTCCTGTATGCTAATCTTCAATTCAGATTCTGGTTTCTGGTGAGCCCCACCTGATGCCGATGTTCTATTAATGTTGTAATTATTATTCATGATCCTCCACTCCCTATGATGGTGTGTGGGCCCTGGTAGCTAGGGACCCTTTGTGTGCTGATCCCTGGTGGTTGTAAGAGGAGGGTTTTGAAACTGGAGCCAGGAGAAGGCCGAATTAATCTTCACCAATTAGGAGGGAGTGAATACAGTTTGTGGGAAGGAAGAAATGGGAGTTGTAATGGGAGGAGAGATGGGGAGGCTGGGAGAGAAAAAGACAACAAGAACCCCCCCCCCCCTTGGAATAAGACTAAGAGGGGACCAGGGGGGTTGGACATGTCTGGTGAGGATTTTTATATAATAGATTCTGGAACCACCATGTTTGGGTACAAGTCCCTGCTCTGACATTTACTTTCTCTTTGAGCAAGTTGTGTTATACCTTTATGCCTCATTTTTCTCATCTGTAAAGTAAGAATATTAAGAATACCTACTTCAAAGAGTTGTTTTGAAGATTCAGTGAGCTCATTGGAAATAAAAAATGAGAACTAATTTTTTCCATATTTTTATCACTATCCAATGGGAAGTTAGAGAAGCATACAAAATTACAGGAATAATGATGTAGATGTACATAACCTCAATAGTTTCATTGAAGACAGAGTCCCTAAGACTGTGTAGGAGAAAGAAGTGAAGTCTTTGCAGAAGAAGGAACATTTGAGAGATTGTAGAATCAGTAGAAGCTTGCCAAAGAAGACAAGTATGGCAGGGCAGACAGGATAACACCTGCAAAGGCTTAGAGGTATGATAATTCTGAAGACCATGGGGATTTCTACTGTTACTGATTTGCTCTGATGGAAAGCTATAGTCTGCAGGAGGAAGTGAGTGGCTGGAGATGACATGGAGAATTGTGCAGCCCCCAACCAGCTCCACTGGATCCTATATGTCAGCTGGGATTTCATCCTGTGGGTGCAAAGTAGCACAATTACAAATATATTTGAGTAAGGATGTTTTACTAAAGTATTGTTTGTAACAGCCAAAGACTAAGTGTAAATTTAGTATGTTTAAGTATGGGATTGATTACATTTAATTATGGGAATTTAAATGGAATACTATGTGATCATGAGAAAGAATGAAGAAGAAAGATATATGTGCAGACATGGGACAGTCTCCCCTTTCTACTTACAGGAGACCAAAGGATGATGTAGAGCACAGCATAGAGTGTCCGTTCATCTGTATAAACACATGGTATGCATGGAATGTCTTTGGCAGAATACTCAGAAATCAGTAACAGTAATTGCCTTTGGAGAGGGGAACGTGCTGAATGGTCTGGAGTGGAAGAATATTATGGAATGAATGCTTGTGTACCCCCAAAGTTATTATGTTGAAGTCCTAACCCCCAAAGTGGCTATATTTAGAAATGGGACCTCCAAAGAAGAAATGAAGGTTAAATGAGCTCATAAAGATAAGATCCTTATCCAATAGGATTAGGGTCCTTTTAAGAAGAGACATCAGAGAACTCTCTCACTCCGCCCAGGCACCGAGAAAAGGCTCTGTGAGGGCATAATGAGAAGGCGGCTATCTAGAAGCCAGGGGGAGAGTTCTCACCAGAAACCGAATTGGCAGGAACCTTGATATTGGACTTCTATCTTCCAAGACTGTGAGAAAATAGATTTCTGTTGTTTAGGCCACCCGATCTGTGGTATCTTGTTATAGCAGCCAAAGCAGACTAATGGAAAGAGAGACTTACTTTTAATTGTAATTTTTTCCTTTATATTATAGATAGTTTTAAATTATTCGTGTTCCCAGGTTTCACCAGCTTATGAAAGAGCCACTAAATTGAGAGAGTAGGAAGCACCTACCCTTTCCTTCACGAGAATTTCAAAGGTCCCAGTTCTCTCCTTTCAAGCCTCTTCCCCTGTCTTGACAGTGGGCTGGAGGTCATGTCTTCCCCAGAGTACTGCTGTTGCAGACATCTCTCTGATGCCTACAAGACTCCAGAAGTAGATGCTGCTGTTCCTTCATAATTTGATCTTGGGCATCAGTGTTGCCCCGTTTGCCTTAGCTTTGCCCCAGGTTGGCCTGGGTAGCACAGGAGCAGCAGCAAAACAGTAAAGAGTACTGATTTCAGAGTTAGCCAAGCTCATGATTGAGACCTTGGCTCTGAACCTTATTAGTGGGCTTGCATAGCCACCTATGAAACTTCTCTGAGCCTCTGTTTTTTCATTTGAAAAAGGAGAGACCCATTATGAAGATTAACAATGAAGCATAGAGTATGCCTAGCACCTAGTAGACACCCATTGTGGCAGCTGTTATTACAAATATCAGGGTTATTTTTCTTGTCTCTTTTGCAGCTCTTGAAAGTGACTTTGCCAACCCAAGAAACACCAATGTTCATTCTGTCCCCATTTAGTAGGATTGCTTCCTTGCTTCCTCTGTATCCAGACTATAACTTCTTACTCTTCCTGTTTTGTTATGGCTTCTAATTTCGAGGAATTTGGGATACATTTTTTCTGGGCTGGTTGGAGGACATTTATATAGGAGTACCAGTAGCCACAGATAACTTTTTGCTGACCGTAACCACCAGACACTGATTTTCTTTTAACTTACAGTTATGTCCTGTTCAGCCTACAGCTTGGGGGCAACCTTTGAATGGACTACCTTTGAGAACTTAATACTCACTAACTTGGAGGAAGCATATTCCACAATTTTTTACTTGTCTCTCAGGCAGATAGTTTAATGAAATAGGAAGAATGTTGGCTTTGAGGTCAAATGTTCCTGCATTGATCTTGATTTTGTCTCTGCTAGTTGGGTGAACTTGGGCAAGTTATTTATCTGGTTCTGTCATCTGTCCAATGGAGGTAATTCCTCTCTCGTAGAGTGGTTGGGAGAACTCAATGAGTTATTAAATGTCAAGTATACTTATACAATGCTTAATATGTATTATAGAACTAGTAAATGTTAGTTCCCCTTTTATCTACTTGCAAATAAGAACACTGTTGGCTTTCAGAGGTGTGCTAGAATATCTAAGTCAGCATGGGGATTGAAGTTGGTCTCCTCTACCTCCAAATTAAAATTAAGTTGGGTACAGATTCTTTAAAAATTTGTTTTAAATTTGTATTATTTTTTTAATATAATTTATTGTCAGATTGGCTTCCATACAACACCCAGTGCTCGTCCCAACAAGTGCCCTCCTCAATGCCCATCCCCCACTTTCCCCTCTCCCCCACCTCCCATCAGCCCTCAGTTTGTTCTGTGTAGTTAAGAGTCTCTTATGGTTTGCCTCCCTCCCTCTGTTTGTAACTTTTTTCCCCCTTCTCTTCCCCCATGGTCTTCTGTTAAGTTTCTCAAGATCCACATATGAGTGAAAACATATGGTATGTGTCTTTCTCTGACTGACTTATTTCAGTTAACATAATACCTTCCAGTTCCATCCACGTTGCTTTAAATGGCAGGATTTCATTCTTTCTCATTGCCAAGTAGTATTCCATTGTATGGAAAGAGCCTAAATGTCCATCATCTGATGAATGGATAAAGAAGATGTGGTTTATATATACAATGGGTGCAGATTCTTAAATGTACCCAGTTCACACTGTAGATTAGAGAGCCACAGCTCATTTTAAGTGATAAACAGTAGGCCTTTGGAGTCAATTGTGTGAATAGCTTTCAACAATTTTACAAGGGTATCTGTTAAGAAATTCTAAACAGGAATTGTACGCACATCTTTAAAATTATCCATTTGCCCTGCCTCTTCAATGATTTAGAAATATTTTATTTTGTATTGACATATTTTTGTAAGCTATCCCAAATTCGTTGTGGAAAGAGTAGCAGTATAGAACACATAAACCAAACAATGAAATGAAGTACAATAAATGAAAGAGCCAAAGAAAGGATTTGTCCAGGGCAACTTTCTGCTTCGATGTGTGTTTTGCATCTTAATTGTCCTGAAAGCTTTGAGAGAAACATGCCATTTTAATGACCAAACACTACTTGACCTTTCTTTTTTTTTTTTTTTTTTTCTACCCACAAAGAAAACATCTAAAGAACAAAACTTTCTGATATGGAACAAATTCTTATTTTTCTCTGGCACATCATTTATGGTCTTGTCAAAAACAGAGGAAGAAAGGCTTGCTGAGGGTCATGGGAGCGTGTGGTGCTTGAGAGGCACCTGGCATTCCTGGCTCTGTCTCCTACTGGGGCATAGAGCTGTGTGGAGAGCTGGACATTTTCAATCACACACTCGCTTAGTCTGTAACATTAACCCTATGAGCCTTCTCCACTCTTCCCATAATATTTGCTGTGTATCTCCTTCCCCAACCCTGGGCTGATAGAACAAATTAGTAGAATCAGTTGACACAACCTCTATCAGAAGCAACGGGGCTCGTCTTATCCAGAGCCAATAACATACAACATACAAGATGGCTGAACTCCAAGGTTGCTGCACATTAACATACAAGAGGGAAATTATCAGTGGAGAAATACAATCAAGCCATGTGGATGGGTGACAAGAAGTCCTTTGGCCAGAGGAACAGATTGCATACCAACGCTGCCCTGGCTCACTGCCCTGAAGAAATACATAGCAATCCACACTCGGGGAAAATTCCATGAAATAGCAGAGCAGAAACCTCCTGAAGCCAATGGCAGCACACTCCAAGAAAAACATCCAATGAACCAAACCCCAAACAACGCAGACCTCAGAAACGTAAATAAAAATTAACTGAAAAAGGAAACCTTCAGAGTCTTGGGAAGGAACACAACAGATTAAGTGACCACAAAACACTAAAACACCAACTAGTTATTTACCCACTGCTTTGTGGTAAATACAAGGCCCGTAGTCTCCAGGAGGTTATTTCTGGGCGCCAATGACTTAGCACATAGGCCAGCAAAGAGCATGGACTTTATTTTCCTTCCCAGGGCAAGTGGCATTTATAATGGTCCTGAGAACCAGAAGGAAGTTCCTTTGAACCTCTTAGTCTTATAGCTGTTTATAAGGATGAGAGAGGAGCAGAGAGTGGGAAAAACATTGGGGTTAAAGTCAGAAGCCTTGGGTTTGTGTGCCCTGCCCCTTACTAACTCTGCTATCCTGGGCAAGCTACTAAACCATGCTGAGTTTCAGTCTCCTCATTTGGAGAGATGAATGGATAATAGTAATTTGTCCCTCACAAGGTTGATATGAATATTAAATGTAAAAAGGGATATAAAGATAACTTCATAAGAGGCAAACTACACCAGACAGCCAGTTGTTCCTATTACTGTTCTACTTCATTTATGTCGGATCGTAGGAGAATTAGCATCTACCTACTTTGGGTGAATTTCTTGATAGCTGAGATGTGCCCCTTTGAGCATCTATTCCAACCAGTTTGGTTAAAATCTATAACCATTCACCTCTTTTAAAAGATTATAGAATATAGATTAGAGTTTTCTTGATGACTTAAAATCAGTTATAAACACCTGCTGTTGTTCTAAGTAGCACTACCGTTCTGTGTGTTTGTTTTGGATTTTTTTCCTTCTGGGAGTGGACGCATAGCCTCAACCACTGATCTGTCTTAATAGCTTCTCCTACCTCTATTCTGCTTGCCTATTTCCAATTTTGTCAAAACCAGATAACCAATCTCATTAAAAACGAGTGCCAACTCTGAATCAGGGAGTCTCTATTTAGAATCTTAGTAAGAAAATATGTGGTGTTCATGCGGGGACTTTGAAAGCACCACAGTGGAGCTCAAAGATCATTTTTCTGGCTTGAGATTAGAGAATGGCAGGTGTTCGACAAGCTGACCTCAGGGTGAACATGTGGTGCCTGCATTAGGAATATTTTGGATGGATTTGGTCTGCTCACATCTCTCTCACATTTTGATGTAACTGTAAGTGTGATAATGGTCATTTTACAGTCAGTGAAGAGTGAAGGCTGAATCAGAAGGATTAACATGAGGGACAAGGAAGTGTCTTGAGGACTTGTGGGGCATGCCTGTGTGTGTCAAAATGTATATGATATCTTAGACTGTTTTGAATAAATTAAATTCCCTATTTAGGCCCAGAAACGTTCAGTTCAGCAAAATCAGTTATTGGATTGATTTCTTCTCTGGACTGACTCACTGTTTTATTAATTTTCCCTAAATAAATTGTTGTTTTAGCACCATCACCTCTCGCCATGATAGAATCATGATAGAATCACAGAGGTTTCCTAGTAGAGGACACCTTCCAGGTCATACAATCTTCTGGCTTCCATACATGACTCTGAAGACCCATGTTGGTCCTGACAAATTTTCACCAGTCTGTGGAATGATAAGAAAAAAATAAGGAAAATAGGACAATGCAGCATTCTTTTCCTAAAATTAACTCATCCCATTTAAAGTGATGTCTTGTGTTCTGATGTCTTGCTCTTCCTTCTCTTCTGGTGTCCTTTACCCTTTTGTCTGAGATGATTGTAAGGGTAAGTAGCTGTTAACCTGAAAAATGCTTATTCATCAAATAACAGAGTTGACCGTGCTATGTTAGGCTCCTGGTCTGTGGGTGTTTTGTGTGGTTGTTTGATCTCTGGATTTCAAAAATGTGAGAACTACAGATCTAGACCATCTCCTTCAATTTTCAGACGAGGGAACAGAGACTCAGAAAATTTACACAACTGAAGTTCAAACAACTAGGAAGTTGGAAAGCTAAGACCAGAGCCTGGACTTGCTGCTCTCTCTCCTTCAGGGCTGTGTCCTTCCATAGCTAGAATGTCAGTATTATTACCAGTTCTGTGGGATGTCAGTATTATTACCAGTTCATGAGACTCTGGAAGAGGAAGGTAGTGGAGAAAAGGGAGCCTCTATTTCTTGACCATGATGATGTGCCTGACCCAATGATGCTTCATGTGTATTATTTCCTTTATTCCTCCAACAGCCCTAAAAAGAAGCTAAAATTGAACGCATATTATAATTCAATGCATTATTGAATGCATGTAACGAGGAAAACCACGTTCAGAAATGTGAGCCAATTTGACTCAGAATCCATCAAGCCATATTACCACCAACCTCCATGTCGTCCGACAAGCATTTGAGTGGCTTCCCTGTACAAGGTAAGTCTAATGCTAATGTGAAAGATTTTAGCAAATTATAAAGTGACGAACAAAGATCTCATAATTTTTTTACTATTCGTCTCAAACAGTCCTATGAGGCTGGTTATTATCATCTCCATTTTATAGATGAGAAATATGCAAAGAGCATGTAAACATTGCTGAGCTGAGGCTGGCTTCCTGACTCCTCATCCTGGCCTCTGTGTTCTACATTCACTATGTTAGGGATATCTTATTCTGGAGAAGAAACATGGTGCACCAGAAACACTTCAGTCCACAAAGGATTACGAGCCAATCGGCCATAATTGTTGCTTTGAAAAGGCAGGAGCAAAAGTAGAGTTGATGGAGATTCCAGGCGTGAAAGGGTCGTAAGTTCTGGGCTTTCCAATACTAAGCCATCCTCCTCCAGATGATTTTAATAATCTCCAGCACATGTGTTCTAACCCCTTGATGCTGTACAATATGTGTAACCAAATAAAAGATCGCTCCAGATTCGGAGATTTACTGTTTGTGATGGGAAAAGGCCAACCAGATGACATCATTTATATTCCAAATATGAGCTGCTGCCAAGGCTGGTGATGTTAAGCTGGAGAAATTGATCCTCAACGTTATTCTGTGAAGGAAAAAAGAGAAAAGATCTTGGCTGAGACAGTATCTTTTTGTTATTTATGTGAGTATGAAGACTAGTTTCATAAACTTCTGTTGTATCTAGGATTGCTTATGTCCGGTGTGTGGACTGTTTAGACACACAATGACGTCCATACAATTAAACTTACCAAGTTGGGTGATCAGAGTTACCACTTGGTTGTTGTTGTTGCCGGATGGATAACCGATGAGGGATTGACCTGAGGCTTGTCTGCTCCAACAGACAGGGTATCCGAGCTGTGGTCACTTGTTCAAAAGCAAAGGTGCCCAGTTTGTAATGGTGGAGGGCAGTGGACTCTGCATCCATTCCCCAGCTTCTTCCTCACATGTGATTATTTTCTAGCATCCATATTCTCTACCACCATGAAACCCAGGGAAAGTTGACACCATTTTCAGTTTCAATGGTAGATCTTGATTAATCTAAATTAATAAACGCATGGCATTCTCCCCGTGGCCGGTGATTCAGGAGTGACTTCTGAGTATAATCAGCTAAGTGAAAGGACTTAGGTTCCATGCTCAAGGAAGTGGGTTTTCCCTCTCTTTCTGGATAGATGATGGCAGAAGCACAGAGCCCCCCATTGCTAATGGCATCCATTTTACAATCGCAAGGAGGAGCAGGTTTAGAATGAAGTCAGTGTTGAGGATGGCTGAATGGAGAGATGGAAAAAACCAAAATGCTTGATTATATCATTCAGCCTCCGTGCTGTGCTTTCCCTGTCTCTGGGCTTTCTTTCATATACTATATCATTTCCTTATTATTTAAGCCAGTTTGAGTTTCTGTTGCTTGCCCCTGAAGGCATCCTGATTGGGAGAGGTGCACATTTGCTTCCTGAGGTCCCATGCACATTTGAACCACATTTTCGTGGTGTTTTAAAGATAGAGCCTTGAATTTATGTCTAAGGACTTTATGCGTCCAGCTGCCACCACACTCAAAGTGGTCTAAAACAGAAATCACTCGCAACATTGCCTGGCTTCTTGATCTTGACCCTCCCAGCCTCATGTCCAACCTTTCCAGCCTCATCTCTAGCCATGCTCATCAGCCCCTCTATAGTCTTTTTTTTTTTTTTAATTTTTTTTAACGTTTATTTATTTTTGAGACAGAGAGAGACAGAGCATGAACAGGGAAGGGACAGAGAGAGAGGGAGACACAGAATCTGAAACAGGCTCCAGGCTCTGAGCGGTCAGCACAGAGCCCGACTCGGGGCTCGAACTCACGGGATCGTGACCTGAGCCGAAGTTGGCCGCTTAACCAGCTGAGCCACCCAGGCGCCCCTACAGTCTTTCAGTTATCCTAGTGCGCCATCCGGTCTCTCACCTCTAGCCTTGCTCACGCTTTTTCCACTGACTCTATGGATCTCCTTGACTGCCTTTTCCCCATACTCCCTCTCCATCAAACCTTGACTTAGGCACCATTTCCCCTGGGCAGTCTTCCCTTCATTGGTCCTTCTAATACTTCCCTAGCACCTTACTCATCCCCTATCAGAGCACTTTCTACTCTATATGGAAATGACCCTGTTGGACTGTGGGTCCAGTGAGGACAGGAAACATCTGTTCTGTTTACAGTTTTGTCCCCAGGGCTTAACACGTAGTTGGTACTGCATAAAATATTTGTTGAAAGAATGATGAATTAATTACTTAAAGCTATTCAAACATTCTGCATTGCCTAGTGCCCAAGTGCCTTAATATGGCTTTCAATGATCTGGCCCTGACTTCCTGTCCAGACCCCTCTCCCGTTACTCACCACTAATTTTTTTATTTAAAGCGCACTGATTCACACGTCCTCTGCCCTTTCATGTCTTACTGCCCCTATGGGCATTTGTTACTTCCTGAAACTACCCATTGTTGTGGACATCTGCTTCTTTAGTTGGGAGATTGCTGTGAAATAGTGAAAGGAATTCAAACAAGCAAACAACAACAACCCAACAACCCTGGATTCAAATTCTGCATAGCATCTTCTCATTCGTGTGACGTTGGACAATGTACTTAATCTGTCATCTACAACATGGGGGCAAAATTGTGCCCAACCAGGTTGTTGTGAGGATAAATCAGGGAATGGATAAGAAGTCACCTGGCATAATACTTCTTGTGTCAAGTTCTTCGAATAACCCTGCATGCTGAATCATCGTTGAAGTCTGACTTCTGGTTTCACAATCAACCACCAATTTGATTCTAGGTTGCTTTGAAAAAGCAAAATCAAAGAGTAAAAATTGACCATGGGTTCAGACTTCAGGAAGAAAAAAAAGTTTGAGAGGGAGTAAAGTGGCATTGCCGGGTCTTTATTCTCTACTTTAAAGTCTGAAGAGTCTGGGGTTAGCAGGAGTACCGTTTGAGAAGTTATTTGGTTTGGCTAAAACGGTCACGTTGTCATGGCAGAACCTGAAATTACCAGGAAGTTTTTGAGTTCCCACAGTTTCAATTACAATTGCTGTGCCCACGGAGCGATCCTTCAAGGCCAAGTGGGAACACAGTGGCATGTGTTCAGTGGTGCTTTTAAGATGCTGCTAGGTAAGAGTGAAGAACTAGGTAAAAGCCCATTAAAAGCTTTCCCAAATGGGAGGGAACCACATTGTCTAGATTCACAGAGTGAGCTGGACTTACAACTCTTTCCCATAGTACTGGGTTCTATTCTTTGACATAGCTCCTAGTTTTTGATCCCTGGCTTCTGTTCTACACCTCCTGTAGTTTGGGGCAACTTACCTAGTCAACAACTAGCTTTCCCTAGAGATATTTTGGAAGAGTAGGGGAAGGAAGGAGCTAGCTTCCAGAAAGGGGTACAGAAATTAGATGCTGCATCTAAACAGAACCTTGCTTTCACTTAAATATCTTCATGGTTGAGTGGAAGGGAAAAAATGTGTGTTTTGGAACCAGAAAGCTGGTTTTGAATGTTGGCTCATCCATTAATTGACTATATGATTTGGGGCATGCTACTTGACCTCTTTGAGCCTCAGCTTTTTCATCTATGAAATGGGCCTAATATCTGTCTTGCACAGTCTTGGTGGTAATGAAATGAGATCACGGATGCAAAACATTTAGCAGAGTGCTTAGGAGGTGTTCAACAAAGTTGACTTTATTGCTAATTTTTAAAATTATTATTTCCTATACATCAATGTCAGTTATGTCAGAGTGAGATGGCAGGTACAGCTTCCTTTGGACCTGGCTTATAAGCCAAAAAGGAAAAGAGATATAATCCAAAAAGTATCAGAATCATACTTTACATTGAACATTTCTGGCAGCTTTAGCCCTTATGAAGGTGGGCCAAGACAGTATCTTAGAATGTCAAGATGTAGATCCAGATTCCTCATTGTGCATGGAATGGAGTGAGGGTGCAGCGAGCTGTCTATGGAGTGAAGATTAAGAGTACAGAGAAAGACAGATACCATATGTTTTCACTCTTATGTGGATCCTGAGAAACTTATCAGAAGACCATGGGGGAGGGGAAGGGAGAAAAAAGTTAGAGAGGGAGGGAGCCAAACCATAAGAGACTCTTAAAAACTGAGAATAAACTGAGGGTTGATGGGGGGTAGGAGGGAGGGGAAAGTGGGTGATGGGCATTGAGGAAGGCACCTGTTGGGATGAGCACTGGGTGTTTGTATGGAAACCAATTTGACAATAAGTTTCACATTAAAAAAAAAGATAACCTTCAATTATAAAAAAAAAAAAAAGAGTGAACTCCCATGGAGATAAGGATTACATAGACAGAGAATGAAAAATAAAGGTGTGAATGGGAGTAGGGACATCTGGATCCTGAGACCCCGTTTCCTCATTTGTAAAATAAAGAGGTGGCATAAGATGTGGCATAAAATAAAGAGGTGGCATAAGTGTCTCAAACTGTGGGTTTCCTAACTCTTTATATTTTCTAACTGGGATCAGAGGAAAGAGGAGATAAAAGGAAGAACAGAAGAGGGAGGAACTGAGTGCAATCACTGTGCGAGAGAGCAGGAATGGCCAGGATAAAGGTAGTGATATTTTGTGTCTTTGGTTCATGGACTCTAGCTAATGCTTAATGTCTCTCCCAGGACTTTTTTCTTTTCTTTTCTTTTCTTTTCTTTTCTTTTCTTTTCTTTTCTTTTCTTTTC
>NW_026057585.1:60365447-60372648 GCF_023721935.1 Panthera uncia
TCTTTTCTTTTCTTTTCTTTTCTTTTCTTTTCTTTTCTTTTCTTTTCCTTTCCTTTCCTTTTCTTTTCCTTTCTTTTCCTTTCTTTTCTTTCCTCTTCTCTTTTCTTTTTTCTTCCTCTTCCTCCTCCTCTTCTTCTTCTCCTTCTCCTCCTCCTCCCCCTTCTCCTCCTCCTCCCCCTTTCTCCTCCTCCCCCTTCTCCTCTTCCTCCTCCTCCCCCCTTCCCCTCCTCCTCCTCCTCCTCCTCCTCCTTCTCCTTCTCCTTCTCCTTCTCCTTCTCCTTCTCCTTCTCTTTCTCCTTCTCTTTCTCCTTCTTCTTCTTATTCTTCATTAAGGACCAACAAATAATGAAGTTTCCAAGAAGAATGTGCTCAGCTAAGCAAACATTTACTAAGCAACAACAAGCAGCTATTGTACTAAGTACAAGGGGTATGAGGATGACTAGAATGTGATTCCTGTAGTTTAGTGGCAGGGACAGAGACTATGCTTGTAACCTCAACATAATGTGATGAGTCTGTGAAGGAAGCCCAGGAAACATGGAAGCTCTGAGAAAGCAACTTGATGGCAGATGTCAGGAAAGACATCCTCAAGGAGGTGGTACCTCAACTGAGTCGTGAAGGATGAATAGGAGTCTGCCCTGTGAGGACAGATGAAGGACAGTGTATCCACTCAGAACAATGACCTTTGCAATCCTGGTTTATTCCTCTGCATCGCTCCTGGGGCAGCAACATGGAAATCATTCCAAATCGTTGGCTTGGGATGGTTTATTTTGGATGTGCTCATCACTGAGTACATATTTTTCCAGGATTTCTGAGGAGATGGATTTCCATGTGTGCTGTGCTGCAGCGTGTCTCCTCAGGGTGTTTATTTACTGTGCTTTATTCCATAACCTAGCAGGGTGTCACAGCTGGAGGCAGCTGGTGGTAAATAAATAGCTTCCATTACCCAACCCCGTTACCACCCTCCATCCTGCTTTGAAAACATGGTCTCAGCCCATGGGTTCCTCCACCCTCAGATCCATTGCAAAGTGTCAAATCCCTGTGGAATTGCAAGAGTGTTTCCTTTTAAAAATGAAAATTAAGAGATAAAGCAAAGGACAACTTAAGGCACCAGGGAATTCAGACTCTAAAAAGATAGGCTTTCCTAGAGAAACCGGATAAAGCATATAGGCTCCTTGATAGCAAAACAAAGTCACAAACAAACATAAACAAATCAAATTTATGTTGTGGTCTGCTATGAGGGGGATTTGGGAGTGACTCAATAAAACATGGCTTGGTTGGGACTTTCCCATGTGCTTTTTGCCTTCACATATTTTATCTTATGTGCGGTTCTGTGTTAGGTTTGTCAAACCAGCGATGGATGAATACAGAGCAAATGGGAGGGGCGAAGGCAGGGAATTAGCAACATCTACTTTCTGTCTGTCATGACGCTCGTGTGTTGGAAGTTCTGATATGAATTCACAGTTTTACACCACATCCTTATCTCCAAAACTACAAGAAGTCAATAGCCCAGTCATTTTCACCAGTTCCTTCCCACATCAGACTCGCAGGCTTTCTGCTACATACAAGTAAAATGGAGGATATCCCGCTTATGCTGTGTGTGTGTGTGTGTGTGTGTGTGTGTGTGTGTGCGTGTTTTGGGTGGTGGGGGGGGTGCATGCAAGGAGAGAGAAGGACTCAGACATTTATTAAGGATCGCCTTCTATTCCTGAGTTAGCAAAATTCAAGAAACCATTAAAAGAGCTAGAAGCATACATTTGACAGTGGACACAGTGCTTACCCATTTGGACATTTAAGACTTTAAAAAGGTCAAGGCATTTATCTGAGGGAGGAAAAAAATTGAATATCTATAATTTTCTCTTTACTTCCCATTTAAAAGTTTTTTTTTAATGTTAATTTTAAGACATAGTATGTGCACATTTGCACACAAGTGGGGGAGGGTAAGAAAGAGAGGGAAAGAGCTGTCAGCACAGAACCCCACGTGGCGTTCGATCCCATGAACCATGAGATCACGACCTGAGCCAAGATTAGGAGTCAGATGCTTAACCAACTGAGCCACCCAGGCGCCCCTCTTTATTTCCCATTTAATAGGAGAATTAGTGAGTGAATGATAAACTGGAATGAGAAATTCTTACGGCTTTGCCTTGGTAATATCCTCAGTAATATTCTTTTGCTAGGCAGGCATTTTTCTTGAAGTTAAGCTTGATAAGTTGGAGTGAATAGTTCTTGGCAAGGAACAGATCAGGATAAGACCAAAATATTGTCATAAAAACAGTTTCTATTAGACTCTGAGACATGCAAGTAAGTCGGCTACCAATTCTACTGGCACTTGAGCAATCAGAATGAATCCAGGAGAAAAAAAAAAAAAAACTGGAAGCCTTGTAGAAATAAATGCTAGTAAATTTGAATACAATCTCCCTTCTGCGACTTTCCCGTTATCATCATAAACTTAACATCAGATGAGTTCACTAAGAGGTAAGGAGAAAAGGAGAGGGAGCAAGTGAAAGAAAATCTTCATAAAGGAATTGGATGTTCTGCCTTTTGGGAGAGATTCATTCTCCTCTTTGCTCTATAATTTTGTTGTTATTTGTTTATTTAGTTAAGTTTTAACGGCAGACGGTTCTTGGAACCTATGAAGTCTCGATATTACTGGGTACCAAACTTACTTCATGTTGCTCTAAACATTGAGACCAGAAAAGATTAGCCACAGAAATGTCAATGTGTATCTGAATGCTTTCAGAACAGGTTAGTGTGTGGGGGGCATATAAGCAAATTGCACATGCCCCCTTCTCTAAAGACGTTCGCTTCCTGGCTTTTTCCAGGCAATTTGAAAATAAATTTACGAGAAAGTCCATGAAGCTTGAGATCCAGCCGTATGTACAGAAAGATGCTTTTATAATATTGAGAATATTGGCTTTTTAAGATATCTGTATATGCCACCATTAATTACATTAATTGCAAGCCATATTGAAGACAAAGACTAAATAATCAAGTAGTCACATTAGAACATTTTGAGTTTTTGCGATTTTGTTTTTGTTTTATCTTTTTGTTGTCAATATATGTTTATTTCACTTACGGAAGATGGGTATTCAGGGTCATAAGCGCTGGTGTGATCAAAACAGAATATCATTATTTGTGACTTTAGCTTTCTTCCTAAATTTATTGGATTATAGTAGCGCCATGCTCTAGAGGTGCTTATGTAATTTGTATCATTCGGCATATTCAGATCTATTGACTTATTCGTAGGTGGTACAGAACAGCATGTATTAAGTTAAATATTGGTTCCCTCCTCTGCCCCAGCTCTTTTTTCCCCTTTTCTGGCTGGGGAAGTAGAGTAGATTAGGAATCCGTAAAGATAAATGGAGGGTGAGATTAGTGAACAACTCCAGGTATGTTTTCTTCGTGTAGGCCAAAGGGATCAGACTTTATCTGCTTTGCAACTCTAAAGGCTTTGAGATCATAGAACATCCCATGACTCATAATCTCACCTAGGCTTTTTCTTTCCTTTCAAGCTCTAATAGCATGGCAAGAATCCTCATCAGTTCCTCTAACAGAAGAATTGCATGTAACCATCTGTTAACTCCTTTGCTCCCATGTTCCTCTTCTTGAGATAGCCGAGTGGCTTCACTACCACCTTGGGCATGTAACCTTGCCTTGTACATTGGGCGGAGGCCAGCCACTCCTACCCTTCTACAGAGTTAACACTGTCGTCTGCCCCCACGTTCTCACTGAAGCATGCCATTTCTTACACTCAGTGCCTCTCTGCTGTTAGATTGTCAGATGGTGGGACTGTGTGGTGTAATCTGATCTTTTCTTAGAAGCTCTTGTTGACACTCAGTACCCAAGTGCCTCCTGGGTCAGGGTCAGGGTCAGGGTCACTGGATGTCCAAAGCATTGAGAGTATTATGGCATCCCTATCTCATGTGTAACTCAAAATAAAGTCAAAGTAAGCCACAAAACATAAACTGGTAAGCTAGCCGAAATTAAAATCAGTCCCTCCTTTTAGATCATCCTGGATAACTGTACCTGAGCAGAGCTATTGTACATTGGTTGATTTAAAATTATTCATTCATTCATTCATTCATTCCCTTGTTTAGTCATTCATTCATGTATTTGGTCATTGATTAGGTATTCCTCTTTGAGCTATGGGTTCAGCTGGCTGCTATTAGAAAATCCAGCACTGATTAAGTCTCTCTCAGTCTTGCTCATTCCAATCCTCCCTCTTGGCCATGCTACCTGGTACACGCCTGCCTGCTACAGATTTCCTCTTACCATGCCCTCCAGAAAGATGAATGATCTTAGAAAGGACTTTCTCTCTTGCCTCCTCTCTTGGTGGGGGTGGGGGAGAGAGGAGGTAATTACCCCGGTTAGTACTGAGTGACTAATTAACCTTATGCCTTCTTGAACCTGGTGAGGTCGGTTTCCTTTTGCCTTGGATCTATGACCAAATTCACCTGATGCCTATATTTTGCAAAACTGTCTAGTGCTTGTCAGGGAAAGGAGGTCCATGGAGAGGAGATCTTGTTGGGGGTCCTTGGGTAGCCAAGGATAAGCTTGAGACCAGCTGGGGTGGGTGCGTCCTGGAGGAGATGGTGCTTCACTGGGACCTGTACGTGTTAGAGGAAGTAGGAGTAAACACAATTTCTCACCCATGGTTAGGACTTCATAGTTTATAAGGCTTTCACATAATTTTCTAAGTATATTTTCACCACAGTCAATTTCACACTATCCTAATACTATCTCTATTTTGTAGATGAGGTATTAAATCCCAGAGAGCTTGGGTGACTCCCAAAGTTACCCAGATGGTAGAGAGAACTTCATCGACTTGATGGTTTTGTCAAAGGCTGATCCATATTTGCGATCCAGTTTGGCCCATTTCACTTTATAAAACTTTTTTTAAAGGACTGTTCTTTGTTCCTTGAATTTATTTAAGTTATTTGTACATATTTGTATTTATGTTCCATCTTACTCCAGACAAGATTTAAGCAAGCACACACATATCCCAAATGAATATGTGGGAACTGCATTTTTGAAAGATTTTGAGCCCAAAACCTCGAACGATTTGTTTAGTTTTTGGTCAACAACAAGGGCACTTGTATTTCCATCAGTAGGTTTGGGGGCTGGTTTGCTTTCGCAGGGGTCTGAGTAATGTCTAGCAAGGCCTCTTCTGTTGAAGCCCAAATACACTCACGTTGTACACTTAGACCCAGTCAGAGGAAGCCAAGACCCAGGAAGGCTGCCAGATGTTTTCATTGCCGTTTCATGGAAAGCTAGGCTTTTAATTTTTGTTTGCTTATTTGTTGAGCTGTAGAAGGGAAGTTTGAACAAGGCCCATTCCAGGGCAATGAAGGGCAGAATGCTAAGAGGTACTGATGAAATACATGACTGATCTCTGTGTGGGTGACGGTTTTGCTGTGTGATAACCAGAAAAACCTGAGGTCCCTGGAGGACAGGAGAGACAGGACCCTGGTTTTGGCTCTGTCACTTGGATAGCTATTGGACTGCTGGGCAAGTCACAGTCCTTAGGGAATATGGCTTTGCAGCCAAGGACATGGGCCCTGGAATTAGTGCTGGGCTCGAATCGTGCTTCCATGTTAGGCAAGGTGCATCCTATCCCTGATCCCCAGGTTCTTCATCTATAAGTGAGGATCATATCTTATTGAACTCTTGTTAGAAATTAATGATATAATGGGGCATCTGAGTGGCTCAGTTGGGTAGGTGACCAACTCTTGATTTCAGCTCAGGTCATGATCTCACGGTTCATGAGTTTGAGCCCCGCATCGGGCTCTGCTGTCAGCACGGAGTCGGGTCCTCTGTCCTCTTCTCTCTCTGCCCCCTCCCACTAGCGCTCCTGCATGCAATCTCTCTCTCTCTCTCTCTCTCTCTCTCTCTCTCTCTCTCTCCTCCCTCCCTCAAAAAAAGAATTAATGATATAACCTAGGTAAAGCGTTTAGCACACTGCCTGCCACTTTACTGAAGCTCAGTTCTTTTGTCTACACGTGAGCCATAGGAAGCCTCTGGCTTTGATGTTCTTGGGATCCATAGTGTTGCCAGGATTGCTCTGGGCCACGTGCTTTCTCAAACGGCTACCCTTTTCTTGCCACTGAATGCTTCTCAGGGCTTTCCTTGTCTTTTCGCGTTGCTGTGACAACTAAGGCACCAACTTGAGGGGAGCCTGTCTCCGTGTGAATAAACACATTGATGGTATGTATGTATCTTGGACGAGGACTTGTGGTCTGTGTCACCAAGGAAGCAATTTCCATTGAGTCACAACATCAGCCACTGGCATTTGGGCACTGGAGGTGAGAAAATGCAAGGGGTGTATGTTTTAGGGGGCTTTTGCTGCCTTTTTTTCATGCTTGCTTGTGCTGACCCCTCACAGAAAATGTCTTCTCCCCTCTTGCTTTGTATCTCAGTCCCACTGAGAGGCAGTAGGGAGAGGAAGAGCAGGTGGCGCTTTGTAGTCAGACACCCCTGGATTCGGTCCTATTTATGCTGTTATCGCCCAGTGCAACCTTGGACACGTGGTAAGCTATTTTGACTTCTCTGAGGCAGTGTGCCTGATTGTTAGAGCATGGACGATGGAACCAGAGTATTTGGTTTTAAATTCCGTCTCTACTGCCTATTGACTCTGTGACCTTCAACGTGTTACTGACCTTGCTCTCAGTTTCCTCACACTTGCAATGGGGATAATAATAGCACCTCTCCCATTGCTTGTTATAAGGATTAAATAAGGCACACACACACACATACACACACACACACACACACACACACAATAAGTGATAAGTAGGAATATGTACATATATACATATGTATATATATCATTTATTATATACATTTTTATTTATGTAAATATATATATGTATATAGCAGTTACAACAGTGTTCAGTGCATAGCTAATGCTAAATAAAAGTCAGCTCTCACCATAATCGTCATCATTAAATTCCTTCCTTGTAAATAGGTGATGATAATCCTGCTTCACAGAGTTGTGGAACTGCCTTATCTTTATTCACGCTCTCAGCCCAGCTCAGCTAGTCAGCTTCCTTCCTTCCTTCCTTCTTTCCTTTCTGCCTTCCTCCCTTCCTTCCTCCCTCCCTTCCTTCCTTCCTCCCTTCCTCCCTCCCTTCCTCTCTCCCTTGCTCCCTCCCTTCCTTCCTCCCTCCCTCCTTTCTTCCCTCCCTCCCTCCCTCCCTCCCTCCCT
>NW_026057585.1:60673048-60783419 GCF_023721935.1 Panthera uncia
TTTCGTTATAAAAACCTGAACTGAAATCCTATCTCTTGCCGAGCTGACTGATCCCAGAAGAGAGCCCAATCTAAATTTAGAGGGTTTCATAGTTCTCTCAAAAGTCCAGCAATGTGATTTGTCTTCAGGCTCATAGCTTCCAAGATCCTACGTAGTAGCCAAGCTGACCGTGGCTTCCCCACTTGCTGCATTTTGAGCAGTGAGTCACTGTGTCTATATTGTCAGTTTGGGAACTGAGAGATAGACGTACTGGAGCCATCCAGCTTTCCATGGAAACCAGCTGTCATTAGGAGAGGACATGAGTCATGAGCAACTTGCACATGTGCATGTATGTGTGTGTGTGTCCGCACCAGGGACTCACTCGTTCCTTCGACGAGAATCACCAAAGGTGATCACAAAGTCACGCGCAGCCCGGAGGAATGATGCCAAGTGAGCAACGAGCCCGGGGACCCCAGGCCTGACTCAACCATCAACAATCTCTGCAAATAAGTGCGCGTCTCGCTTCCCTCATGACTTTCCCCAGGGGACGCCTTGCCTGAAGTTTCCAGGTCAGGAAAAATAATTTTCATCCGCAGGGAAAAGATTCAAGCTCCTTGGCATTAAAAAAAAAAAAAAAAAAAAAGATTAAAAAAATATGAAAACAGAAATGCTCTTCACAAATGATACCTGGATTGAAAGTGACATTTGTCTGGAAGAGCATAGGACAAATAGATATGGAGTGTTTCCCATGTGTCAGGCAGTGAGATTGCAAACATAAAACATCAGCATAAATTCACTCTATGAGCGCTAATTTCTGCATCTCATAGCTCTGTCTTGAATACGTGCTGCCTAAGTGTTGAGTTATAAAAATATTTAATAGTAACAGGAAACATTTATGAATCCCTGAGCTAGACATGGAATTAAATCTGTTACATACGCTACCTCATTGAATAGCACAACGCCCTAGCAAGGAGGGAGAGCCTAGATCCTTGGCCCAAATGAAGAAGCCGAGGCTTCCAACTGAGGCTCATCTGTCAGATTTCACACGGAAAGAGCACAGCCAGTACCATAAGCGCCAGCTGCCTAACTCCAGATCTCCTTGTCCTCCCGGTAAATGGGGGACACCAGAACGGTGAAACTCACGGTGGCAAAGCACAGTCTTGAGCCTGGAGTCTCCTGGCTCCTGGGCCACTATTATTTTAAACTTCTGCCTTAATATGTCCCGTAAAGTCTGAAGCAGGTCAGATGGCGAAAGAGGCTAGCAAATTCCCTGAGCCTTCAGAGTGTTTGGGCATCACGTTTGGTGAGCAGCAGCCCACAGAATAGTGAAGGTCAGTAGTCCAGGTCGGCGGTCATAGTGTATCTCTTATTACGTGCTGGGCACCTTACCATACGTCATCATCTATGGGCATCATCTATACCTTATCATACATCATCCTCTCCAGTCCTCAACGCAAGTCTATAAGTTTTTTTTTTTAATTTTTTTTTAACGTTTATTTATTTTTGAGACAGAGAGAGACAGAGCATGAACGGGGGAGGGTCAGAGAGGGAGGGAGACACAGAATCTGAAACAGGCTCCAGGCTCTGAGCCATCAGCCCAGAGCCCGACGCGGGGCTCGAACTCACGGACCGCGAGATCATGACCTGAGCCGAAGTCGGACGCTTAACCGACTGAGCCACCCAGGCGCCCCGTAAGTCTATAAGTTAAGTGGAATTATCTTTAGAGGAAGTGGAGACCCACAAAGTGAAATTACTTGTCCAAGGTCATTTAGTTGCGGTATGAAGGTTTATATTAGAACAGTAATTTTTTTTCCCACTATACCAAAATTCCTTGAGGTCAGAAATACACGTTGATAGTTTTGTTAAGTTATCACAGTGCCTGGAACAGAGCAGAGGCTTGATAATTGAAAGTTTATGTTGTTCTTTGACAACAACCATATTCATTAAGGATATGCCTGGTGTTGATAAATGCTTTATCTTTTTAGTGTTCAAAATAAGCCTGTGAGATAGATTTTGGAAACACTTTTAGGGTAGGGAAACCTACAAAGTGAGACTAAAGTTAATGGTCAGTACACGGCAGATACAGAAATGAAATCCAGGTTTGTATAACCCCAGTATTGTGTGTCATCCAAATTTATGCTACTCTGCTTTTTGGAAGAAGAGCATTAGGGCCAAGTGTCTGATTGCTGGAATTGCCTAGAATCCACGTCCTCAGCGCCCTCAGTGCCCTCAGCAATCTGCTTGAAGTAGCGTTGCTGTACCTTGCAAAGAGAGACCCTGGAGGCTCATGGCAGAACCTGGGTTTGCCATCATTTTCCGGGCCATTATGGGGTTTCTAAGGACTGAAGTCAGAATTATTGGAACTTGGTGCTCCTTATGAACTATTTTTATACCTGGAATGTGTTGGGAGCCAGCTGGCTGTTGCCGTAGCTCAGATATCACCTGGTGCTTTTTTCAGAATGGGGTGAATAAATCACATGAACAGCTAAGCCAGACTGTGTCTGTCTGGGTCTGTATCTGATAAGAGGCTCTCAACAAGTGAGCTGTGTTCCACTTGCTACAGAGCTGGCCCTGTAAAAGGCAGTGGACAAGTGGATAAGAATCACCAGATTTCAAAACAGGAAGACCCATCCAACCCCCTTGCTTTATAGGTAGAGATACTGAGACCCAGAGCCTTAGGCTGGTATATTGGGTTGCAGGATGTGTAAATTAATTCAACTCAATGAAGAGTGGTGTATCATAAATATGGAAGGGTGTTTTATTAAACCCACTTGTAGGACAGACAAACCAGATCACAAGAACTGGAAAGTCCTCCCCCTTGTGGCAAACAGAGAGATGCAGGGCACAGATTCCCCCCCTTCTAGAAAAAACTTGCCACATAACCTAGGAGAGTGCCATCAGCAGGCAGCTTCCAGCTCTCCACTCCTCAGGGGGTCTGCCATAGCTATAGAGGTCAGCCTCCTCCAAGGTCATGCCCTTGCTGCAGTGGCCCGCATTCCACGACTAAGCTAGGCAGCACAAAAAGGCCCAGTCACTCAGACTGACAAGGCCAACACTGAGTGGTAAACACAGTACCCATTGTGTTGGCTAAAGCTTGGTTGGACCCCTATCACAGGTCAGCTTCTCCTCACGTTACTTCCTTTCACAGATGCTGTTCCTTCATAAACATCTTGTACCCCAAACTCTAAGGATCTCCCTTGGAGAACCCAACCTGCAACACCCTGACTCTCTGGCCAAATGGTATTGTCTTCAATCCCTGGTTTATCTGCTCTATTCAACAGCCCCTTTCCCTCTAAAGCCATCTTTGACTTTTCTTCATGCACATAACCCATCATGGCTGCACCCCAAATGACTGTTTTAGCACCTGTGGCAGACCATGTTTTTCAAATTAACTACCCAAGTATTTTCAGTCCTACATGTCCTTCCAGAAAGTTGCTACTCCCCATCAAGAGGAAGTCTGTTTGTCCCTCTGATGAAGCTGGGCAGGACTTTATGACTGCCTTGGTAAAGAGAATGCATATCATGACTGACATTGCATGACATCTAAGGCTAAGTCATAAAAGCAATATGGCTTCCACCTGGGCTTTCCCTTTAGTCATGCTTACTCTTAGAACCTAGTCACCAAGCTGTGAGGGAGCCCAAACTAGCCCACGTGGTGAAACAACATGGAAAGAAACCAAGGCCTCCAGCTGATAGCCCCAGGAACAACAGTCAGACATGGGAATGAAAGAAGCCTGAGATGATTCCAGCCCCCAACCTTTGAATCTTCTAAGACCCCAGGCATGGTGGTTAGATATAGTTCTCACTGTGCCCTATGAGAGTCCCAGGCTCTCAGAATCGATGAGCATAATGGACAGTTATCGTATACCACTGAAGTGACTTGTTTCCCACAGCCAACCAACTCCACCTTGAAGTTCCAATTCCAAACTCCTTGCAGAAATCGATTGTACCAGGGTGGACACCTGCCTGAGATTAGGCCAACCAGCTGTGGCCACGTGGCCAGAAAGGCAAGTGTTCAAATTTAAAAGTCTTTTCCACTTGGGATCTTTTCATCCATTAAGAAATTATCCCATGTCTTGTGTGAGCTAGAGTGTTCACAATGGTGACTAAGACCTGGTCCAGCTAGCATAAAGTCTATGTAGAGGAATCAGATAACGAACAAGGAAAATGTACCACCTTTTCCTAAGGCAGCATGTCTCAGTACAGACTACCAAGGGAACCTAATTTGTTGGAGAGTGGGGGTGAGGCCAGCGATAAAATGACACCCCTATCTGCTTTATCCAAATTGAGTTTCAGCAAGCATGCATTGAGCATCTACTCTGAGTCTCAGGGGCTATGCCAGAGGATATGTATGTACAGATGATCCTGTATGATGAATATTTGAATCTCCTACTAAGCCTTGAACACCCCAGGTCCAAAGAGACGCCAAAATTGCCTGAGTTTGAGCTCAGGCCTGGACCACTGTCTACTCTTCCGACGATCTCCCCCTGACACCAGGCTGCCTCATCCAGCATCCTTCAACATGGCTCAGAACGAAAGGAGTTTTCACCAGAGTCAGAATAATACTTAAATGCGTGGGCTTTGGAGACAGCCTGCCCACATTCTAATTCTAGTTCTACCCCTTACTAGACACAGCTAGTAAGGGGACAACATGGGACAGGGCCAGCTTTCTGAGCCCCAGTCTCCTGGTCGGTAAATGTGGATATTAAGACTGCTGACCTTGAAGTTGTTGTAAGGATAAAAAGAGTTAAACCATGCGATAAGCTTAGACTACTCTCTGACACGTGTAAGTGCTCAGTATATGTTAGCTTTTATGATCCAGTTGGAGAGCCTGGAGGAAGGTTCCTGGAGGAGAAGAGACATGAGGGTGTGTGGACTTTGAACACCTAGAGTGAGGAAAAGAGACTTCCTGATGGAATTAGCAGTGGGAGCAAAACTAGGGAAATTATGGGACAGTAAGCAGTCCTCTCCCAGAGCTTGAAGTAAACTTGTCGACTTGCTTCTGCCTCTCCCATCAGTGCATTAGCTTTCCGTGAGATAAAGAGCTTTGTTCCACCTAAAGCAGTGCCCGGTACTTAGCAGGTGTGCAATAAAATTTTACCAACTAAATTAATGAAGTATGTGCTGTGTGGGCTTGGGCAAGCTAGTGCTCCTCTCTGAGACTTAGCGCCCTGCCTTCCCAGAAAGGCATAATGACGTCCTCTTTTTCATGGGCTGTTGAGAGGCTTAAATGAGATACTCATGCAAATCCTGGCCTGGAGTGGGCGTTCAAAACAGCGAATTCCCTTTCCTTGGTCCTATATCCAGCAGAAGGTCAAAGTGGAGTGGGATAGACAATAAAAATGTAAAGAGGGAAATGAAGAGAGGAACTGGGGCGTACTAGGAAATATAGGGCATCTTCCTGTAGGCAGTGGATGAAACTGGGCCTCGGAGGAGGGCGCTGAGCTGTGTTTGCGTCAGAACCACGGAGATGAACTCCACGTTCGCGGTGAGCTAGGGACAATGGGTATCTGTGTGTGTCAGCTGCTGGGCTCCCCAGGACACAGAACTGTCAAGGCCAGTTCTGTGCCAGTGAGATGTGCCTTCCCCTCAAAGCTTTTGAAGTTGTGAGCTCCTGGCACCAAAAACTGACACGGACCTCTTAGTTAAGACACCAGCTTGCTATGTGAACTGAGCAAGTCACTAAAGGAGCTGAATTTTGGTCAACCATCTGTAAGATAGGGGGTTTGATAGATGAGCACCATGGCCTCTCGTGTCTCTGACACTCAAGTCCTTGAGCAGACATCAGGCAGCCATCTCGTAAATACATCAACAAATGCTGTTAGGTGATCATTTGCATGTGGTGAGCTCTCGTATTAGATTTTCTACACAAATCCCAAAGAAAGACCTAAAGTGATAGGACTGGAGACCTGTTTGGGGGGGTCAAGAAATACAGCGTTAATACAACATCGGTGGAAGTAAACTGGCCCTCGGCTGTACACATTGTCTCCCCTTTTTTGGGCCTCGATCTTTCCTTCTATACACAGAGGAAGCTTGGCGGAAGATGGGAAAGCCTCTCTGGGCCTTTCAGATCACCAAAGTTTTATGATTCTCCTGGGATGAGATCCTTCGGGAATAGATGCCAGGAATGCTGACGGGTCCCTCAAAAAGCCTGCCCCCTTGGACAACCTTCAGGGCTGTGGAATCTGGGTCTGTTTGTGGCCACATCAGGATGGCCTCACCACTGACCTCATTCTCTGGCGCATCCTCTGTTAATGACAAAGACCTTGGTGCATCCAAAAGACCTGCCCTGGGTCAAGGGTGTAGCTGTAGCACATCCCAGCTTGCTGTAGAATTGCCTAAACCTCGGAAATTATTTCCCTAGGAGGTCTGCCTGTGCCAGGAATAAGGGTGGGTGGATAGCAGTAACTCATAAAATTGGCCAAGGGCGGCAAGAGGGTCTCAGGGATTCCCGGTTCTGGAGTCAGGAAACCCAGGGCTGCACCCAAAGCTCTGCCCCAACCAGATGTTTGTCACTGGGCAGGTGCGTACCCCGAGTGCCTCTTGCCACACCTCCGAGCGGGGATGAAACCTTGTACGCCTCACAGTGAGCTTGCGAAGAGCAAGTAAGATTACAAATGCAGGTCTTTGGAATGTTACCATCACCAACCCTCAAGGTGGAGACAATGTCGTCGCTGATGGCTCCATCTACAGGGCGCCTGACAATTTATGGAGCGCGTTATTGTCAAGGCACATTCACACCAGTTATCTCCGCCCCCCCCCCGCCCCCTGCTGTGGACTGCCCTGTAAGGAAAGAGAGTGGGCCTGGAGACCCAATACCCCCTCACCTCTTATCAGCCCCACTCTCACGGCACTTAGAACATTAAACCTTCAACTTTGTATTTCGGTTATTTATGCACACATCTAATCTCCCTACCTTGAACAGAAGCCAGAGCAGGCACAGGCTTTGATTGTCTTTGCTCCACCCACCCCCATCCCCACGCTGCCCTATGTATGCTCAGTCCTCCATCATCAGTGAAAGTAAAGGGGACTGGGATGGGAAGGGACAAAGACAGGTGGGGAAGTAGGTCATTGGTCCTTGCCTTAATTTGCATGGTATAAGGTAAGCCATCTTCTGTGGTAGCTACTGGCCACATGCAATGATTTAAAGCGAATTAAAATTACACAGAACTTAAAGTTCAGTTCCTTTGTTGCACCGGCCCCATTTCAAGTGCCCAGTAGCCACACGGGTGGCTGCTGTGTTGCTCCACATTTCTATCGTTGTAGAACACTCTGGTGGACAACACGGACACAGAGAAGGGAGTGTGGGCTCTGGAGTCAGACAGAACCGGGTTCCAATCCTTCCTCTGGTTCATGTAAACCAGCTCGCCTCTCTACGCCTCGGTACCCATGTTTGTAAAGCGAGGATTGATCATTTTAGCAGTGCCCCTTTCCCAGGATTGTTGAGAGAAGTGAGAATACTAATAAACATTAAAAAAACAAATATGAGCAGTCGCTCTGCTCTGATGCCTCCACAGGTTGGTAAAGATAACAGGCAGACCCAGAAGCTAGTCTTTACACCATGGAAAGTGGCAGGGCTGAATGGCAGGAACCCAGGCAGACGGGCAGACAGACTGAATCTTGAATTTTAGTTCTACTTTCCAGCTACATGATCGGAATGTGATCATTCTGCCTCTCCAGGTCTCATTGTCTTTTTTTTCCGGGGGTGGGGGGCGATCATTATCTTAAATTCTCTTCACATCCCTACAAGTTAGATATATAAGTACATCAGCGGCTGGTAATAGCACATGTTCAACAACTAGAAAATGAAATCATATTGACACAAAAAAGACATAGTTGAAATTATTAGTATCTAATTGCTTTCAGGATGGTCAATGACTTTATCATTATTTTATTACTACTAACTAGTCAGTTATAAGGATGTACCTTAAGCATAGTGGGAGGTCAAGAGACTCTGAGAACTGAAATCCTATTCTCTCCACAGAGCAGCCACAAAGGTACCAGGGAGGTATCTTTTGTTATGAAAGGCAGATCATGACTTTGTCCTAATCAAAAATACCAACATCTTCCCTCACACATAGAGTAAATTTAAATCACCACCTCTGATGCCCTCCAGTATCTGATGTTCCGAAACGTCCTTCTCAGCGCCCGTGCCCTGGCCATACTGGAGGTCCCACTCCTGCTTAGACATGACAGGCTTGTTCCTGCTCAAGACCTTTGTACCTGTCTTTTTCTCTGCCTGAGCTTCACTCCCCACATCCTCCTAGAACTTTCGGTTCTGCCTCCTTAAGCCTGTGCTCAAATATCCTCTCTAGGAAAGCACCCCTCCCCCCCTCCATTATTTTCTCTCTGTCCTGGTGCTTTATGGCTCTTTAGAGCCCTTACAAAATATTATCTCAGCTAAAGATATGCCTTCCTCCCTCACTCCATTCCTTCATTCACTTTATTAATGTAGTGATTAACACAAATGTCATCTCTGTGAGGGAGACACCTTTATCTTGTCCATTATTCTCACCCTGGGTCTAAAACAATGCCTGGGACTCGCTAGATTCTCAATACATTTCAGTGACTTTTTAAAAAAAAATTTTTTTTAACGTTTATTTATTTTTGAGACAGAGAGAGACAGAGCATGAACGGGGGAGGGTCAGAGAGAGGGAGACACAGAATCTGAAACAGGCTCCAGGCTCTGAGCTGTCAGCACAGAGCCCGACGCGGGGCTTGAACTCACGGACCGCAAGATCATGACCTGAGCCGAAGTTGGCCGCTTAACCGACTGAGCCACCCAGGCGCCCCCATTTCAGTGACTTTTAACATTGAACAAAGTCTCTGGGGGCTTTGGAACTGACTTTCCCTTTTCTGATAGACACAGATAGTGGCTTGAGCTAGGTGGCCATGTTTTCAAATGTACTCATCCACCCATTCAGTCCCCAATTACTAAACTCATACAGTGTGCTCAGAGCCTAACCTGGTGCCTGCCTTGTACAGA
Organism: Panthera uncia; assembly: GCF_023721935.1. Taxonomy (NCBI): domain Eukaryota; kingdom Metazoa; phylum Chordata; class Mammalia; order Carnivora; family Felidae; genus Panthera; species Panthera uncia. The sequence continues at coordinate 60,682,014 of NW_026057585.1, forward strand.
AAGCTGATGGCCTTTCCTTAGGAAGTTCTCTCTCAGTTCGTGGGACTCCATCCACAGGAACGGAAACAGCGGATCGCAATACATTGGCTTGAGTTGAGGAAACACATGTAGAAACCCAGATAAGGGAATGGCTTCTTCTGTTGGAGGACATCAGGAGAAATGCCTCAGTAGAGGTGAGCTCTGAGCTGGATCTAAAAGAATAATTGGTTTTTGAGCTCCCATTGACTACAGTTTGTGACCCTCTGAGCTGGGATGCCTGGATTTAAAACCTGTCTCTACTGCTTCTCAGCTGAATGATGATGGCAGTTTCCCTCCCAGAGCTGTCCCCAGATTCCCCACCTGTAAAATGGAGACCATAAATCAGATGCCAAGTTGGGTTGATGTGAGAATTAAATTGAATTGCCCATTAACAAAAAATTCCTATGTTTGTGCCTGGTGCATAGTAAGTGCTCAATAAATACCAGTTGTGCAGCCATTTTCTTGGGAGAGCATAAGCATGCTGGATGGGCCTGGAAGGCGGCTAGTGCTTCCTCATAGCTGTAGCATGGAACCCCTAAAGAGGAGCAGCCAGGAAGGAGAGGCTGGCTGAGGCCATGCCATGGAGGGCTTTGTGGACAGGCAGAGCTTGGCTTTGACCTGAAGAGAAGTGAAGAGCCATGGAAAGATCTTAATTTGGAACATGGCATGCTTGCATGCATGATCTAGGAAACTATCTGACTGTAGCATGAGGATGAAAGGAGCTGGCCAGACTGGAGACGGGGAGGACTCTATCTAATAAATCTAACCCAGAAATGAAGAGAGTCATTAGTGGGGAAAAGAAGAGAGAGATCCTGGGGAAATAAAATTAAGAGGCTTGGTGACTTTGTCACTGTGGGTCTGGCAGGGCACAGGCACACTCAGAAGGATTTTACTTAATAATAAGTTCATCCTGAGTGGTATGGGCAGGGTTAAGGGAATGAGGCCCAACCAAGAAAAAGAAGGTATCGCCACCCCCAGACCTGAGGGGACAAGGGAAAGGAATGGTATTATAAGAGCCCAGAGATATCAGAAGCCAGAGAAGATGGCTGATCCAAAAGGAGCTGTGCCAGGAACACTGTTTCTACAGAACATGGCTAAACTGGGGGAGGCAGGGTAGGGAATAGCATACCCAGCCTCTCTATCCTTCCACTCTTTGATCTTGAGCCAGCACCTCTCACTGGCCAAGGCCAACTGGAAGGTAGAGGTCAGAAGAGCCTGGGTCCTGTGATCTGTAGATGTCAGCCTTCTTGGGTCAATGGCAAGTAAAGAAGAGTGAAAAATGGATCTAGAGATAGGGTGCGTTGATGAATAGGTTTCACAGTAACCAGTTAGATGCGAGTGGAGACTAGTTCGCAATGGTGGGTAGGGAGGGGGGAGGAATTTGTCCTAACTCCTGAGGTTCCCTGCTAAGGCGATTTGCCCAATTACACATCTGTGAAATGGGGATTGAGATGCCTCTCCGAGTGAATCACATTTTGAGTTTTCACATACCCCTCAACGTGTGTCCTAAACGTCTGGATCTTTTTTTCTTTCCACCCAACAAATGTTGCTGTCTGTTGCTGAATGCTTGGAAAGGTTTGCCAGAAGAGGATTGGCACTAGCTGAGCATAATTTCGTTGGTACTACAGCTAAAATACAAATGGGTTTATTACATATTTTCAAAGTCATGAACAGATAAATACAAGAACAACCTCTGGGGGCAAAAAAAAAAAAAAAAAAATGGTGGTAGCAAAGAGCACCTCACTCCTTAGCAAAAAATGTTCTTTTTCCACAAACACCACGAGGAGCCAAAAAGCTGTATGGAAACTGTCCCGGATATATGGCCCTGCCCCTCTCTTCCTGACACATCTAATTCCCTGTGTCTCTGACGGGTTCCAGGCCTGAATGGATCTGTGCACACTGGAGCACCAGGCCACAGTGATGTGATTCTCTGAGTGACACTGAGGCAGGCACACCCAGGAGAAGAGAAAACTGCCTGGGGACCCAGGATACTGTTATTACAGGAGTCACATGAAATGTTGACAGCAACAGCCAGGACTTCTTTCTGCAAAGTGCTCCCAGGAAGCCTTTACAGGCCTGGAGAACACAATGGTTTTCATCACTAATTAACACATTTTCCACACTGAGGCCAGAAGCAAGGCTAGCTAAGAGACACTGGGATGCATGGAGGAGACGGGCTGTCAGCTATGGGTAGGCCTCGGCTTAGAACTCTGCCCTGTGGGTCACAAGGAGAAATCCGACCTCCTTGGGAGGTCTTGCAAGACCTTTCAAGATCTGAGGCTTGTTTGTCCAGGTCATTGCCTCAGCGTGTGATCCTAAGCTTTCACCCAACTGAGTTACTAGCATTTTTCTCCAGATCTACTCTACAGGCACTTGAGGCATCGGGCCTCTTTCATGTGCCAATCCCTCTTCCTGGAATACCTTTCTCTTCTTCATCTAGACCTCGCCTACTTTTCTCACAAGGTCTTTCTCTAACTACATCCAGATTTCTCAAGGAAGTCTTGGTAGAGAAGGAGTTGTCATGCACTCCTATGTCTGTGCCTCCATAGTACCTTGGGCTGCCCTCTCAAGCAGTAAACAAGCAAATGACTTGTGCTGCTCCCACATCAAGACTATGAGCCCCTAAAAGGCAAGGTTGGCATCATGGGATTCATACCTTAGTAGAGGGTCCATCCCAGAATGACAACACGGGAGCTCGCGGCACTAAGCTGACCATTCTCCCATTGGACGGTTCTTCTCACCACAATTCTTTTTTTTCTTAAAGTCTAGAGCTTCTGACTGACACGTATTACTTTGGCTTTCAAATATAATAGTCCCTGCTGGTGCCACATCACACCCATTCAGATCCTCCAAAGCTGTGACCAGGCCTTACTACACCTTCACCCCACCATATTCTTTGTGTCTGTTGTCATTTTTTTTTCTTTTGCAAAACATTGCTTTTCGATTCAAATAGTGTTGATTTGGATGTGAACTCTGTTAAAACCGAGCCCCAGTTTACTCATCTATCAAATGGGGGTAATAATGTCTATGTTGAAGGGATGTTGAGAGAACTAAATGATATATTGGATAGAAAAGGGGTAACATAGATGCTGGCACATAGCATGTCCTCAAATAGTTATTGAATGACTAAACAATGAATGAATGAACTGGGGCTTTGTGTCACATAGATGGAGGAACATTTTTGACACCTCCCATACTAGTTAAAAGTCAACAAATGGTAGATCTATGCCAGGTACTTGCTGGGATCTTAGGATAGAGCAGTGAACAGATAAGGCGTGCATGATCTTTGGTCTGTCGGCTCCTGGGAATATCACTGAACAAATAATGACAAAACACATGTGTAATAAGTAGTATGAGGGTAAACTTACAGGTCCCTCAGCTGCTGAGTTCATCCGAGCCGTTTCATGAAGGACTCCTTGTGGTCCTACGTTAGCGAGTAGAATAGTTAGGCAACTCATAACGAAAATTCTTTGCTTCTCATCGTGTTAGTGTGTAGTTCTCTTGGGAACATTGTGGAGAAAGTGAGATAGATTAGCCAGACAAGAACGTTAAACCTTGTATGTAATATTATCAAGATTGGACAACTAGAAAGCCTCCCCTCTAATCCCTGAGAATCATACTGACTGGTAAAGAGGATGCTAAAGAAGCTAATTGGTAAACACACTGAGGGAGTGCTTCTCAAGTGACAATAGGTATGTTGCATACCTTGCACAGGTGTGATGCCAAATTTTTATCAATGCATAACATTTACATTTATATAACTGAAATTACGTATACGTTACGTCTGCCATATTTCTCAGCCGAAAGGTTTAGCTGAGGAAACCATGTGTCCCTGGTCCAATGGAGTGAAATCTGATGTTTGCACTATCACTGTTTCTGTTCAGCAAAACACTGGAGGTTTTAGCCAGTGCAATAAGTTGAGAGGAAATAAAAAGAGCACAAGAGTGGGAAAGGAATTAATAAGGATATTACACCCAGATGACATTAATGGTATATGTAGAAAATCGGAAAGAATCTATGAGCAAACTGTTAGAGTTAACATGTGAATTTAATAAGACCACTAAATTCACAAGTTCAATATACAATTAAAAAATGAACTTTAAAAACATTTATGACAGCTTTCAGAAATGTGTCAAATACAGGGGCACCTGGGTGGCTCAGTCAGTTGAGTGTCCGCCTTTGGCTCAGGTCATGAGCTCACAGATCGTGAGTTCAAGCCCCACATGGGGCTCTGTGCAGACAGCTTAGAGCCTGGAGCCTGCTTCGGATGCCGTGTCTCCCTCTCTGCCCCCCCCCCCCCCCCACCCCCAGCTCGTACTTGGTCTCTTTCTCTCAAAATAAAGAAGCATTAAAAAAAAAAAAATGTCAAATACGTAAGACTCTAACAAACTCTTTAAAAAATAATAATTCTCCCCTAACTTGTAGGTTGATAATGAGGATTAAATAACAATACCTGTTGGATCTGTATTATGTGCTAAATGCTGTATCAGGAACTTCCCATGCATTAGGTGTTTTCTGGATCTGACATTGCGAATATAAAAATGAGTCCATCTCTTCAGCTGAGCAATAGCCCATGTCAAATTCAGTCCATGATTGTATGGAAAGTTTATTTTGCTCCTGGAAAGAAGCCTACATCATTAGTCTTTGACCCAGATTAAATTTGTTGGGATTAGTATCAGCAGACTAAGGAACCAATATGGTTTCAAGTAGCAAGAAATACCTCACCCTCAGAAGAGTTGGGATTTGGTGACCCAAATACTAGTAGGAAATATTTGCTGGGGGGGGGGGTGGTTAATTTTTTGAGCAAACATACAGCCACACAGCCCTACTCTCTATCCTCTTCTACTTCCCCATCTGAGAAAAGAGAGAGAATGACTCTTCTTGAGCTGGTAGGAAAACTCCACTCCCCCAGCTGGTTTGTCAGTTTTATTTCCGATCTAAATTTCAGAGCTTGGAAGACTGCCTGGCACACAGTGGCCACCCCCCCAAAATATTATTGACTTATTGAACAAACATAAATGAACGAATGGACGGTAGAGTGAAGGCATTACAGCTATAATGCCTAAATAGAGCTATCGAAATTATTAGCCTCTGTTCACATACTTCCCATCACTTAAGCAGATGTGTCCCTGGCTTCAGGAGAGAGGCTTTGCTTGACCAGTCCATGTTAACACGTAATCTGCAATTATACAGTCCAACATTCCCTGTGTCAATCAGTGTCCTGGCAAGGAACAGAACAATGTGTTTAACTGAAGAAAACTTACAGAAGAGATTATTTACAGAGGTGTGGACAGCGTTAAGGGAACCAATGTGGGATAGCAACATAGCCAGAGACTCAGGATTGCAAAAAGCTACTGCTACCCCACCAGCTAAAAGGGCAAGGAAAGGGATCAGCATTACTGGAGCCCAGTGATACCGGAAGCTGGGAGACAGGGACTGCCCAACAGGCATTGCTGTTGTACAGGGATGCAGCCATTGCCCTACCCACGGCAAGACAGGGAAGGAGTAGAAAGTCTAAGTCCTCACCCTCTCTCTTTTCTGCCCTTGACTATCCTGCTGTGCTTTATGGCCTGACTCAACTGGAAAACAGGAAAAAGAGCCAGGGTGATAAATTCCATAGATGTTATAGACTCTCTGGGCACGGAGTGAATCAGAAGAGAGTAGATACAGAGGACAAACAGGGACGGCATGGTCCCCTTCATACATTTCCCATCACAAAAGAGGAAAGCTTAGAGGCCTTGACATTTGAGCCCAAATACTCATTGGTCCCTTGGTCCTGTCTTCCATCGTTAACGTTTGGTTCCCAGTTTTAATCTTCTCTCCCCAACTACATTCAATTGTCTGAGGTCTTACTGGAAGGGCTTTCTGGGCACAAAAGTGGAAAGAGAAGTTTTGGAATCAGACTAGGAATCAAATCTTGGTTCTACCACTTTGAAGTCCAAAAGTTACCGCAATCTCATTTCTAAATGGTGATAGTGATACTTCGGTTGCAGGGTGGCTGAGAAAATGAAATCATTTGACATTTTGACAAATCCTGGGCACTGTGCTAAGAATTGGGGATGTTGTGGTTTCTAGTCAAAATATGCAACCTGTATGTATTAAGGACGAAGGGAAGGAAGGAGGCCTAAAACAGGTGAAATCTCTATTTCCCTGCAATTGTGTCCCTGTAATTGTGATTAAGGCCACCTTGGGAATAAAATGCTATGGTAACACTGTCTCTATGATTCCAAATTGTGCTCTTAATTTTCTACTCCAAAGAAAAAAAAAAGCACATGATTGCACATCAAAAAATGCCTGCCCAGTGGCTGAAGTTTCAGATTGGAGTTAATTTCAAGGTTGATTGGAATGTCAGAGTTAATGATTTTGTCCCCAAAAACTTGGAATTCACAATTATCCCTAAAGACTATAAACAGTGTTGGAAAGAGCCGATTTGTCTTCAACTTGTTTTTTTCCAGAATTGCCTCCCCCCACCATAATCTCTTTCTGCAACAATCTCAGCTGCCTGAAATAGTAGTTAAAATCATGGCGCCTGACACTCTTTTGAATGTATAAACGAGTCAGTCTGTTATTAGTGTTGTGATTAAGTCACCAAGATTGTTTAATCAAAAAGTGACCTGATTCTCTCCCCATAGTATCTGGAGAAATGGCTAAGTCTAAATAAGAGGTAGAAAAAAAAATGTACCTAAGTTAAATAAGTTGGGTTGGAAACTAGCTAATAAAATGCATGCATCAAAGACCCGTGAAAGAAGCAAAGTTCTTGAAAAATGGGAAAGTAGTTGTCACTAGCAAAGCAGGACAAGGAGAGGAGAAGGGAGGGGGAGGAACCTAGAGAGAAAGAGGGGAGAGAGGAGGAAGAAGAGAGGGGGGAAGAAGAAAAAGACCAGAGAAGGAAAAGAAAGCAAGCCTGAATCCATTCTTGCAAAAGTTCACAATAACACTAGAGTTTGTAAGAAGAATGGGCTTTCTTCCCTACTGTGGCATCCAGTGTCATCGGATATTTAAAAGACTCCGCTATCCAGGGATTATTTATGAACTCCAAGACTGTAAATCTTTTCTGTATGACCTTGGAGCATGGCTTATGTCCTTTGGGACATGTTATATGATACCGCTAAGCCTCCGTTCCAGCCTACTCCCCATCCTTGATGCCTTTCTCTCCACAGTCCTTCAGTCTTCTGACATTAACATGGAATTTCACTCTGGCAGAGCTGGAGGGCTCTTGGAGGTCATTTAGTCCAACCCCGCCATTCTAAAGAGAAACTCAAGTCCAGAGAAGAGCAGTTACTTGTCCAAGGAACCAAGACTAAAACAACAACAACTCTTCTTCCAGTCCAGGGTACCCCCAAAAGATGAGTTCTTAAATGGGGTGAGGGAATTGGGATGAGGGAATCAGGAAATGCCTACATACCTCTCCCACAATTTCTTAACTATTCCCTGTGCTCTGTGATTCCCTCGACAGGAAATAAAGCTCTTTGTTCTTCAGCGAGAAGGAAAAATGTTGTGATGGACCTTTATTGAGCACGTTCTATGTGCCAGATGCTTCCCACCCCTGGTCCCATCTAATCTCCACAATAATCCACTACCCCTGGTTCTGTTAGTCCCACTTGCCTTCTCTGAGTTCAGTTTCCTCAGCTGTAACATGACCTTCCTGAGGCCACAGAAAGTTCCAGAAACAGAGTCCAACCATAGGTTCGTCTCTCAAATAGCAATGGTGCTCTAATGGGGGTGGGGTGGACTTGGGAATCAAACTATATTGGGTAATGGAGCACATCAGTTCTGAGCATTGTCTTCAGAATCTCTGCTAAGAGCAAAGGAATGGGAGGCAGGGAGAAGGCAAGGTCAGTGTCATCAGGGTAGGCTACCACCCACATCTGTAACAAGTCCAGCTTTATTGCTAAGCCACTGAGTTTGAGACCGTCTTCTTGCCCACTCCAAAGTCTAACCAAGTGTTCAGGGGGCAGCCTTCTTCACAGTGATTTAGGGCCAAGACTCCTCCCATCTTGTGGCACTGCCATCTCCAACATGGGACCTCCAAGGCTGCCACAGAAGGAGAGAAGGCAGTGCCCTGCAAGGGAGATACTCCACACCGCCACCTTCCATTGGCTCCCCCTCTCCAAGTGCAAGGGGGCTAAGATGAGGTTCAGCCATGCATCCAGGATAAAGAAAGAAACCTTGGTCGCTGGTGGGGGCTGGTGTTCTCTGCCATGGTATGCTGCCTGGAAAAGACAAACAGCTCTCTCATTATTATCTGATGAGATTACCACCAATAACTATGTGAGTTCACTCCTGTCAGGGTGAAGCTCTGAAAGGAGAATTGCATTTGATCCAGGTCACAAAGACTTGAGCTGCAGAGGCAGAAAACCTCAGGTCGGGTTTCAGCCATAAATCCAAATGTCTTCCCTCTAAATTGTAGGTCTCAGCCGATCCTCAGACTGACAAAGAACCAGATCACATGGGGCCCCTCCTTACCTATCAGCATCTGCGAGGAGTTTCTCAACACTGAGCTGTGGTAATGATTGCACTGATTGAGACACTCCTCCGCTCCTCCATTTGCTTCCATCAGAATCACCACATAAATGCAGCCCTGGAAAGAAGAGTGAGGGCTTTCCTGTCTGAATTCTTGGAATCCGTGAGTCAAATTGCTTGGTCTGGGAAGTCTCAGGAAAGTATGTTGGCACAGCCTCCATGGGGGAAATCGGGCATTCTGACTCCTCACTCAGAACTCTATGCAGCCAAGAGCACTGAGGCCCTCTGGTTTCTGCCCGTGGGATAATTGGTCATTTCCCCCCCACCGTCTCCCCGTACAAGATAATGGTTTGCACATTGGGAAATTAAAGCAGGATCTTCAAAGCCAAAGGGTGGATTTGTTTCAGTATAGGGTAGAAATAATAAAACCAACAGAATTTTAAAAAAGAAAACACTGAGAAATAGAACACTGATAGAAATCAAACCACAGTCAAGAAAAGTGGTGTTTGGGGCATGGCTTTGCACTATTGGTCTGAATCTTGACATCCTTTTCCTTGAAACCAAATGGGTTACTTCAGCGGTTCTCGGCTGGGGTAGCTCTGCCCCCTTAGGAGCTCTGTAAAAGTATAGAGGCATTTTTTGATGGTCACAGTGACTTGAGGACACAATTGACGTTTAGCAGGTAGAGGCCAGGGAAGCTCCATGCCCTGCAGTATGTGGGACAGTCTTATCAATAAAGAATTGTCCCTCCCATAATACCAACCATGGCCTCGTTGAAAATCCCTTGGATAATCTCTTACTGCTAGGAACACAGGTCTTTTTTTAAAATACTTACCTTGGGGAGAGCGCAAGTCGGGGAGGGGCGGGGGGTGGGACAGAGGATCCAAAGTGGGCTCTGTGCTGACAGCAGCGAGCCTGACGCGGGGCTCGAACTCACAAACAGCAAGATCATGACCTCAGCCGAAGTTGGATGCTCAACCCACTGAGCCACCCAGGTGTCCCGAGGACCAAAGCTTTTTAATGAAAAGCTGGCCACAACCAGGTATCCCGTTAGGAACTGGAGATCAGAGACAGAAGCAAACTCCTACATTCAAGGCATTCTGACAATCACATAAACCAACATAGACGACACAGCACGTCATGGTCCCTGAGTAGGATAGGAGACGTTGCCAAGTGAGCCCCATGGAGTGTCACAAAGCTCAGCCAGGGAAGAAGAAACCCAGAGAGTAAGATGCCTGACCTGAAGTTAGAGGCCCTGTAAGAATGGTCACAGAGGCCAAAGTGCAAGGGAAACCCAAAAGTGAGAGAGTGTACGTTCCAGGGACTGCAAATGCCCAGCCCTATAAGTCATTGCTTGGAACAGGATTTACCAATAGGGAAACTGAAATCCAACATAATTTGCCAATGGGGAAACTAAAATCCAGTGTAATTTGCCAATAGGGAAACTGAAATCCAATATAATTTGCTAATTGGGAAACCGAAAAGGTATGTTGCTGCAGTCCCAGAATTTGGTTCTAATGGGAACCAGGTTGTAAAGGATTGGGGCGTAGCCTAGAGCCTTGGTGTTCGTTTTGGTCAACAACGGACCAAGGAGGAATAGGGAACCAAGCCCTTCCTAAAAGCTGTACTTGCTGCAAAGAATCCGCTTGCTACTTCTTGCTGCTATTGAATCCTTGCCTCTGCCCAGTTGGGTAGCATTAGTATCCCGTTCCACAGGCGGGAACACTGAGGCTCAGAGAGGACAAAAAAGATAGTAGTCAAGCCAGGAATTAAACTCAGATCTGCCTGTGAATTCCAAGTTTGTAAGTGGGTACCACACTGCTCACTCTGTGTTTGCTCAGCCGATTCCTGCTTACCAACAACACTGCCGTCCCTGGGACTCCGAGAGGCTGTTGAGGTCCCCTGTTAGGTCTGCTACTGCACCTAGACGTCCGCATTTGCTTGAAAAGGTTTTCTCCCCTCTCCTGTGTGGTCTGAAGCAGCAAATCCAATGTCAATTCTGTTCATGCTCAATCTCCGTTTAGATAAACCAGTTAGCAGAGTATATGTGATAAAATTCCCTGCCAAGTTATAAACTAAGTAGTCAAACAAACAAACACAAAATCAAATGAAGATCTAATTAGCTTGGTCCAATTACTCCGTTCCCTTCCAGCTAGTCCAGGGTAATCTATCACAAACAGCAAGAAAGAAAAACAAACCACCCTGTTTCATGTCTTTTTTCCTGTTCCTTGGTGTTCTCCATCTTTCCTTCTCTCTCTCTCTCTCTTTCGGTTTTCCCCTCTTTTCTGCATTTCTTTGTTCTTTCTTTTCACCTTTCATTATTTTCTTTCTCTTTATCCTCCTTCCTTCCCTAGTTGCTTCCTTCCTGTTTTCTCTTTGCCTTCAGGGCCCAAGCGGGGACTCTAGCCTAGAAGATACATGAGGCTCCCATAAAAGCCGATTCTGAAAGTGAGCTGTCAGCTTTTCCCTTCTGACACAGACAGCCCAGAGCTGAAAACCATCAAACATCTTTTAGCCATGAAACTGGATATGGACACTCCTGGGACGCTGGAACCGGAGTGGGTCTCTGGTCGTCTCCGGTCATCCCTGACCCAGGCTGAGGCTGGGGACCACCTGCTGCTGAGATGCCAACAGGAAGGAGACCAAGGAGCGGGGAGTTGCCTGGTGGCAAGGTGGGCACCAGACCCAAATCCTTCTCTCATTTTTCAGTCCCAGCCCCAGTTACAAAAAAGAAAAACCCATTCCAAGCAGAGAGAAGAAAGCGACAAGTGAGACAGGTTTTAGCTTTTTAATAATGTGAAAATTGAAGCAATTGAGGAACAGTTATTGATAAACACAGTTCGTGCTAGGAAAGCATGGGAATGTTTTCTCTGTAACAGAGCATAAGCATACGGGTGGCAATGTTGATTGATTCAAGATAAACCTCTGGCTGTGACTTCCAGCAATCGGAGGGAACTGTGCACAAGGATGGAGGCTGACCTTGGAGTCCAACTCCATCCATCTTGGGTGAGCCGTGTGACCCCGGGGAGGTCATTTGCTTTCCTACACCCACCTCCCACCTGTCTCTTCACCTGTAAAATGAGGCCAGTAAATAAGTAAACAAGCCAACAAATAGACCTCTCCCCTCAAACAGTCGCCTGGAGGAATCTGTGAAATGAACAGCATTAAATCTGTTTAATGAAAATGTGCAGGACTGGGAACTGACCATTCTCTAGCTCCCCTCCCCACAGTTCCTCTTTTGCCTTGTGATCAGAAGGGAGTCCTGTCACTTCTCCGGACCTCCATGTCCTCTCTCTCAAACGAAATCACACTCCCAGGGATGCGACATGGCACAGCCACTCTAGAGAACCGTTGAGCATTTGTAATCAAGTCCGTCAGGTACTTAGCCCATAACTCCCCAATCCCACTCCTGGGTTTTTTTCTTTAGGAAACTGAAAACCTTCACGCAAACACCTGTACACAAATGTGCAGTTGGTTGGTCTCTCCATAATCACCAGAAAGTATAACAACCCGCACGTCCTTCGGTGGGTGCACGGATCGGCACACTGTGGCCTATCCATACCGTGGAACGGTGCTCAGCAATGAAAGGAATGACTTTTTGATACATGCAAGAACTTGGATACATTTCAAAGGCTTTATGCTGAGTGAGAGAAATCTGTCTCAAAGGCTGTGTACTGTAGGAGTCCATCTACCGTTGTTTTCGTAAACAAAACACAGAACTATAGTGACAGAGAACACATCAGTGGTTGCTAGGAGTGCAGGGTGCAGGGATGGTGTGACTGTAAACCGTTGGCAGGAGGGAGTTTGGGGGGCGTAATAAGAACTATTCTGTATCCCGATGGGGGGGGGGGCGGTTACATAAATTTCTGCATGTGTTAAAAATCCCTAGAACTGTACATCAAAAACAGAAGGCATTGGACTCTGTCATTGAAACAAACAAATAATAAATTGAGTGGGAAGAATAAAAATAAATTGCTCATATTTACCCATAACTCTTCGGTGCACAAAGTATTTTCAGTTGGTACTCACAGCTCAGAAATCCTAACTGACAGACACACAATGACTTGCCTGGCAAATACTGATGTGATGCTTGAATCCCATCGTTCCGATTTCAAAGTCTGGGGCCTTTTCAACACACCTCGCTAGGTGATCCTTGAAGTCCTTTCCTTTTGTAAGAGCCTCTGTGTCTGCCGAAGGAAGCTGTTATATATTGTCTGTTTTTGGTTTTGTTTTGTTCTGTTTTTTCCAAGTTCCTATGTCAACCTGCTCATGCTCCTGGGAATGTTTATATTTTCGTAGAGAAAAACAAAGTAGGCCAGTGCACAATTCGGTAAAATGACCCATTAGTGGAAGGCACTTTTTTTGACCGTCTCTTTGAATGAATGATTAGAAAAATAAGTTGTGGTAAATTTTAAAGACTTCATGCATGTATTTGTTCATTCAACACATCTTTACTCAGCCACATCATGGGCTGTGCCATGACTTGGCACCCGTCATTTCTTTTGCTGTAGAAACAAACTCTCCCTACATCCCCTTCTGGCTGCATCCTTCGGATGTTGGCTGAAACCTCACTTTCCCGGTGGTTTCCCTGTCCTTCTCCAACAAGCTTGCTTAGGTGTTTACCTGGAACCAGAGCATCCTGCACATCCCTCTACATCGATGCTAGGGGTTTCGGAACAACATGGTGGCTGTCTCTCCCACTAGACTGTGAGCACGAGAAAGGGAGGGACCCGATCTACGTCACCTAGCGCAGGACTCAGCACAATGAAGAGGCCTTCATTCATTCATTGGCCGGTTTCTGACATGGCCCTTCTTTGTGTCAGACAGTGTTCTATTGCAGACAAAATGCGCAATGCATGTCCACATGGATCTTTACCATCGAAAAGTGAAAGAGACCACGAAGAACCAAATGGCATGCGTCACTCGTACATATCCGTGAAGAAAAATAAAAGCGGGCGAGAGGACAGTGTGATGGCTTCCTGAGGAAGAAACATAGGGGTACAGATGGGAATGAAACAAAAAGACTTTTGCTGTCTTTGTTCATTGTTTACCCAACAGGCATTTCCTGAGAATCTAATACTTCATCTATTTTTCCCGATCTTCCAGGGTCCTTTCCGGGCCCCCAGGGCTCAGCGAGCATGGGCCCATCTGCTAATATTGTGCTTTGGGGCCCCGGTCCCCATGGTGACTGGAGTAATTGGGATTCCATCAGCCCAGCCTGGGGACACACCTCCCGCTCTGCTGCCTCTGACAACCTGAGCAAACTTCTCCTGGGCAAGGGGTGCTGGGAGTAATTTTGTTTTGGAATCTGGGTTGCTGTTTAGATTTTAAACTAGTAACCTGCCAGTCTCCGGCCGTTTGAGAACTTGGCTTCCTTTGACTCATAAAGTGTCCTTTATGCCTCAGAGGTGACATAAAATATCATTCCATCTTTGCCCTGAAATAGTCCCGACTGGTGCATGAAATGAGCCTTTATGGCACATCAAAGGCCCATAACTGTATCCTTTCCTGGACTTTTGATATTTTAATATTTGGCCAATGAAAGTATTATCTCTTCAATCCACAGAGCACTTATTTATTTTGTTGGTTATATCTTTGTTATTGCTTCAACGATGAGAGGGCGAGGCAAGGAGAAGGCGCCCAGCGTCTTGGCAACACCAGAGTTGGACATTTTCTAACTTTTATCTCCAAAAGCGAAAGAACTCAGTGTGCGAACTTTCGTGGTCTTAGGCCTCCTGAGGGAAATGTCAAACAACATCCCCCTTAACAAGCACCTCTAATTTATGCTTCTCATAGGCCCGCCGAGTTCCTTCAGTGGGCTTCCATGGGCTATCTGGATCTTGAGGAATTGGTGTTTAGTTTCCAACAGGAGCCAAAACTTCATTATTATTGGAAATGCGCTGCTCACATTCGACGAAGAGATGCTGGATACCTGCTCTATGCCTCCTTTTAAGCTGGAAACCCGAGAACCTTCTGAAATCCTTTACCCGCTTATTTATGTACTCCAGAAGTACTGGGCTCTAGGTCACATCAGGCGTGAGGCAGGACCCCAGGGACACTCATCGCGAGACAGTCTACCCTCAAAAAACCTTCAGCTGAGTTCCTTTCTCTCCTATCCTCATCTTAATTTTTTTGTTTGTTTTGACCAAGTCCCATGGATTCAGTCTTCCCAAATAATTTTATCCAAATTTCTCACATAGAGAGTTCTGTCTCATCTTTGAAAATTTACTCTTCAGTATCCCCTCCTCTGGAGGGTCTCCTCTGTCTGGAAAGAATTGATCCTTCCTTCCTTACCTTACTTCTTTGCCCCATTGATCAGTGGGTGGAGAAGACCAACATGTTATCAGGGGGCTCCCTGTGGCTGGTGCTTGCTGGCTGACCCTGGAAAATTTTTCTGGTCCTTGTGTCTTGCAGTGAGCAAACACTTCAGTAGAAGTGTGAACAATTGAATTATCAATTTCAGTGCTGGGTAATTACACACATTTTTAAAAAATGTTTTTATTTATTTTTGAGACAGAGAGCAGGAGCAGGGGAGGGGCAGAGAGAGAGAGGAAGACACAGAATCTGAAGTGGGCTCCAGGCTCTGAGCTGTCAGCACAGAGCCCGACGCAGGGCTCGAACTCATGGAGTGTGAGATCATGACCTGAGCTGAAGTTGGACGCTCGACCCACTGAGCCACCCAGGCGCCCCATTACACATATTTTTAATTCACCTTTTACAAGAGGCAGCTTGAGAGGCATGTGTTGTTATACCCCTTCTCTAAATGGGGAAACCAAGAGTAAGCAGAGCCCAAGGTCACCCAGCGAGTGAGTAGCAGAACCTGGCTCTGGCCTCAGGTCTTTTAATACAGAGGCCAGCCTGCTTTCGCCAATGTGGCCCACCCAGCTCTCAAGATGAATGCAAATATACCAGTGGAGAGTTCTAGAAATATCTGTTGTGTCTGAATAAAGGTCAACCGTAGGTCAGATCACTGATGGTAGAAAAGAAGATGAAATAGGTGAAGAAGAAAATGTACAAGGAGAGCCACAAAAACCAGGCCTATGGCTCTCCTTGAGCCTTCTCTAGCACCATGTCACAGACTGTCACAGTACAAAGAGACATCACTATTAGGCAGCTGTCCTGGCTTCTGGCCCCAGTCCTGTTGCTAACTTGCTAGGCAACCTTGGGCAAGCCACTTTCCTTCTCTGAGCCTTCAGTTCTCCACCGTGAAGTGTCACAGCTGGACTCTCTGGTAATTGAGTTCCCTTCTTGCTGTGTGTCTTTCTAATGTCATGTCACCAATACCTGGAGAAGTAGCCGGAGTGAAATTGTTCCTAGACCCACCGTTCCTGCCTGAGCCCCCACCCACCGCCTCACCACCCACTGTCCTTCCCTTTCTGCCTTTCCATTTGGAAAGCCTAGAAACTGGGAAGCCAGGTACAGGTGTAGCAGCAGTGAACAAAGATGACTTGAATTCCTCCCGTCAGTGGGCAGCTTTCCAGAATGAACAGACCAGTCAAATGGTGCTTCACACAATGGGAAGCCCTGTTTTGTTGTTGTTGTTGTTGTTGTTGTGGTTGTTGTTGTTGAAGGACTTGCATTTCCCATCATCTTTGTTTATATTTTAAAACACAAGACTACGTTGTGCAAGAATTCGTTGATATTCGATGAAGGGTAATGCCAACTCTTAAATGTATTTGACTTCTGTCCCTTCCTCCTTGAAAACATGAAAAGAGCGAAGGAAACCTATTGAATGAAAAATTTACTGGTCATTTATTCAGGAATAATTTACTGGCCTTGCAATAATTTCTGGGTTTTATTATGTCCTCTCCCCTCGAATCTATACCCCACACTGTATGCCAAAGACTAGAGGTGGAGAAATTCATGAACCTATTGTAGTAAATCAGGCCTTCATCGACCTTGGCCTGGACTTTGACAGTGGTGGGGAAATAAAGAGAAGGAGCTAAGTGTGAGAGGTAATCAGAAGCAGAATCTACAGGACTTGGCTAACAATTGGACATAGATGGTGACCAAGGATGATAGGATGACCCTCAGTTCTGGTTTGGGTGATGGGGTAAGTAGATGGTGGCACCATTTCTGTGGGAAAAAGATTTAGAAAGAAGGGTTCACTTGGGGATAAAGGTGATGAGTTCAGTTTTGGACACGTTGAATTTGAGGTAAACCACCCAAATGCAGATGTTGGATATGCTCAGGAAATAGTTGTATACACTAAGTTTAACCCTTTTTTTTTTTTATTAAAAATAATTTTTTTAATATTTACTTTTTGAGAGAGAGAGCAGGAACAGGGAAGAGGCAGAGACAGAGGGAGACACAGAATCCGAAACAGGCTCCAAGCCCTAAGCTGTCAGCACAGAGCCCGACGCAGGGCTTGAACTCACAAACCACAAGATCATGACATGAGCCAAAGTCGGATGCCCAACTGACTGAGCCACCCAGGTGCCCCCACCTTTTTTTTAAATTTTTTAAATGTCTGTTTATTTTTTGAGAGCGAGAGAGACAGAGACAGAGCGTAACCCCATTTTGATAGACTGTATTATTGCCAGAAACCACTCTGTTCCTTCCTGTAGGGCCCTTCTTTATTGGACCTGTCCTTGAGAACCATAATTCCCATCCCATTGACATTGGTCTTGTCCATGTGACTTGCTCTGGCCAACAAATCTTGTCCATGTGACTTGCTCTGGCCAACAAAATGTGAAAAAAAAAAATGATACGTGTTCTTTCCAAGCAAAAACTTTAATAAGCAAACAACAGTTCTGCTTTGTTTCTTTTCTCTCAGCCGTGACACTGGCATGTCCCAGGGAGGGGCTGCTCCTTCCGCTTTGATCCGGGGCAAAAAGAAGACCTGGAACAGAGCCACAGCCAATCCGAGCAAGAAATAAATCTTTGCTGTTGCGAACCATGAATACTCGAGGATTCGTTGTGACAGCAGCCAAGCTCAGCCTGAAGCAAGTCACATCCCCACCCTCTCATTTATGGAGGGGGAAACTGAGAGCCGGGAATATAAATTGGACACAAAGTCAGAAAGAGAAATTATCTCCAGGTTTTCAAATCTTAAAATGGGTTTTTTTTCTCCTACCCTTGCAGAAGTTCTCATGTCAACAGTATTTGTGTTCCTTGAATTTAATATGTTAGAGCTGAATACCTTGGTAGCATGGCCCAGTTTCCTTTTTCTTTTTCTTTTTTTTTTTTTATAAGTAAAACATTATTTTCTTTTCCTCTGCAGAGATTTCATCTGCATCCTGTTTTTTTTTTTTCCTCTGCGTTTAAAGGTTCCTGCCTAGCATCAAGCCCATTAACATGAGCTTTCTTTCCCACAAACTTCCCTCTCGGCTCCATAATACTGACTTTATGCACAAAAATTTTTATTTGGGGTTAAGGCCAGGTGTGGGAAATTTTAAGACAAAAAGCCATTTAAAAAATCTGGGTAGAGTGGAGGAAAGGGCACATGACCAGGAACTAAAAGATGGGAGTTCTACCTTCACCAAAGCTACAGAATAGCTGTGTGACCTTGGATGGGTCTCCTTACCTCTCTGGCCTTCAGTGCCCTTATCTGGCATAGAGAGCACACGCAAGTGGGAGGGAGGGACAGAGGGTGAGAGAGAGACTGAGACCCAATCAGGCCTCAATCCCAGAACCCTGGGATCATGACCTGAGCTGGAGTCAAGAGTTGGATGCTCAATTGACCTAGTCACCCAGGTGCCCCAATGTGTGCCTATTTCTAAGGTTTACTTGAAGATAAACTAAGCATCGATTTGTAGATGTCCTTTGAAAGACCGAATGGTGAAAGAGTAAATGTGTGGAGGTGGGGGGCTCAGAGGATCAAGTGTTGCCAAGTGACCCTGGACGAGCAGTCTCTTGGCGTGGATTAAAACCCTAGCTGCCCATGAAAGCATTTGCACCATGCCAGGCCAGTGGGCAGAAGCTTGGATAGAGGAAAAAAGACTTTGCAAAGTGCTTCAGCACTTGAGTTTCCCCAAGAGTGAAATTTCTGGCCCAAGTTTCAAGAGGGCAGAGTTTCAGGGTCTGTTCCACGGTGGTGGTGATGATCTCTTGAATTAAGAAAAACACGTTACAGACCTCATCAGACCTTCACAATAATGCTATAATAGCCTCCTGTTGTTAACCCTCTTTCTATGAGAAACTGAGTCTCAAAGAGGTTGAAATATACAGTGAAATCCCAGGATAACTTTTTTCTTAAGTGTGTGTGTGTGTGTGTGTGTGTGTGTGTGTGTGTGTGTGTTTGTTTTTTTAACTTATTTTTGAGATAGAGTGCAGAGAAGGGGCAGAGAGAGGGGGGGGAAACAGAGGATTCCGCAGGCTCTGCACTGTCAGCTCAGAGCCTGACGCGGGGCTCGAACTCACAAGCTGTGAGATTGTGACCTGAGCCAAAACCAAGGGTCGAATGCTTAACCGACTGAGCCACCGAGGCACCCCCCACCCGCCGCCAGGGTAAGTTTTGAGGAGAGGAGTGACTTCCCTGAAGGCTGGAGGGTGGGTGGAGGGGGTGAGGTGAGGGCAGAGAGGCCAGGAGGAGGGAGGCTATTACAAGTGTCCAGAGGAAAACAACTAGAGCTGGACCACACAGGAAACCTGGGGACGGACTGGCAACACTGTAAAGATAGTCCATTTGCCTAAAGTCATGTGGCAAATCAGTGAAGCAGACATCGCCCCCAGGTCTTGGGCTGGCAGCCTAGGGCCCTTTCTCCTCTTTGCTGTTCCTGTCTAATACGGTGTTCTTTGTAAGATCGATGAAAAGTTACGTTGAACAAAGCCTTGAACGTTGAAGAAAAAATTAAAAAAAAAAAAAGAAGAAGAAGAAGCAGCCCATTGATAAAGGGACTCAGGAATAAACCACATAAAATGGGTCCAAACCACTGAGCAAGCCCTATCAGGGCTGGGCTTGGGTTCTGCTGTCTTTCCTCCTTTCCTCTCCTACCCACCCTGCTCTGGGCAAAAGAAACACTGAGGACGGACCAAGAGAGTTACAGGAATTTAATTAGTGGGAAAGCAATATGTGTATATGTACACAGGCCTATGCATAGTCTTCATAATCTAGGCAAAACCCCAGACGATAGCTTTTGATGCATCTAAGATCATTCATTAAGGACAGGAGCTGGCCCATGTTTTCTGAAAAAGGCCAAAAACTGTTCAGAGCACCACCAGGCTCTGTGGAAACTATTCAGCGCTGCCATGAGATGGCAAAAGTGGCCACAGGCAATAGGTCAGTGGAGCGTCTGTGTTTCAGCAAAACCGCCTTTACAAAAACAAGGGGTGGCCTGGATTTGGCCCAAGGAACCTAGGGAGCAGGCCCCTGCTTTAGAAGGAAGTTGTCCACCAACGAACGAACGCATTATCTGAAAGGCTGAGACATCAGAGCCGATGCTAGGGAAATGATGGGCATTCAATAATCACGTCAACACAGTAGTAGAACATTCCATCTTCTGGAATGTTGTAAACAAAGCACTGTTTACGGAGTCTGCAGCGCTATATTGAGCATTTACTACCTGCCCGGCACTCTTCTAAGCACTTGATATGAAATAACTCATTTAACCCTCCCAACCGTACCTATGCGGTAGGCGCTGTTACCATTTTTCAAAATGCTTCTCGTGTGCTTGCATACTTCCTGTAACGTGTACGTGGATAGACAGGGAAAGGAGAGCCTTGCAGGTCTCAGGTCTCACAGCCACAGACAGAGGTGCCCGACCAGCTCCAGACCTTGGCCACGTTGGGGGGCTCATTCCTGGGCTCCCGTCCTCTTCGGGTAGACTCCTTAGGGAGAATGCTGCTCTCAAATTCCAATTCCAACGTTTCCAAAGCTGAATTTCATTTGTGCCTAGTTTCTATTCCACTAGGAACACTGGGAAGCCTGACTGGCTCCCTGCGGGCACAGACATCCCAGAGAAAGACTGAGTGTGGCACTTGAGTGTCTATTTCATCATGAAAATAGTTCTATTTTTTCATCATGAAGAGCCTCTCTGCATGGCCCGGAGGCAGCAGAGTCAGGAAGACCGTGTTCTGGTCTGTTGCTGGCTGACTGTGAGCCTCTCATCTAACCTCTCTGGGTGTTGGTTTCCTTCTCTGTTACATGGGACCCGGAAGAGAAATGATATCTACGCTACTTTTCAGCTCTAAAATGTTGAGTCTCTGTTCAAAAGGCGGGGAGGGGCAGAACTGAAATTTCAGAGAATGGGATCCTGGGACAGGCTCTGCCACGACTTCTATAACCTTAAGCAAGTCCTGGGGCTCAGTTTTCCCAAAAGGTGAAAAGGGAATTGTTGCTAACTCTTAAATAAGCCCCCTGTGTACAAGGCACTCATCTAAGCCCTTTCCGTGAGTTTATGCATGTGAGTCCTTAATGGCCCTACAAGGTAGACCTGTTATCATCAAGCCTGTCTACACGTACAGAGAGGTTAAGAAACAGGCCCCAAAACCACACAGCCAGGAACCAATGGAGCTGAATTTGAACCCAGGTTGTCTGGTCCCAGAGTCCATACATTTAAGCATGGCATTAAGGTCCCTGAAAAAAGCTGAATTAGATCATCTCTAAGGACTCTCCCGGCTTGAACATTCGATAGGGCTATGCTGCTAAATCATTTTGCACCCTTTTACCCTTTTCTCCTTCCCTACGCCCCTCCACCCTCTGAGTAGCCCTCTCGGCTCCCATGTCCCTCTACCCCCTCCCACACTCCCTATGGGGTTGTGAGGACCCTCCCTGGCCTGCAGAGGAAGAAACCGCCAACCCCGCTCCCCTCAGCTTCACAGAAGCTCAAGGCTCTGGTGGGAGGCAGGCGAGGCCGGCTGATTCACATCTCCTGGGAGCAGACTCAGGGCCCAGGCCTTCCCTTTGCCAACTGAGTCTTGATAGTAGAAAATAACATTTACAACTTTCTGAGATCTCTAGCCGGTCAGTCCCAGGATAGAGGCTGCTCCTTCAGCCTGACTACCAGCCCAGATTTTTCACAAGCACATCGTATTTTTTTTTTTTTTTTTTAAAGCAAACCACGATTGGCCACCTACTGAGGGCTAGGCCCCTTCTTAGGAGCTGAGGTAAACAGCAGTGAATAAGCAGAGGTAGTTACTGCCTCTTCCGGTCATCAGGGGGGAAGAAACAACTCGTGGCATCTGAGGTGTGGTGCGAGAGCAGGTAGGGATGATGGTTCAGGGGTGGTGGCAAGCAGTCAAGGGTGTGGAGCAGGGCAACACTCCAGACTGAGGGGAAAGTGTGGTGCACTCAAGGAGTCGGAGCGGTGAGGTCAGCCCCTGTCTCTTCTGTGTGCTGGGGGGCCTCACAAAGTTCGCCTCGTATCCCCTGAGAGCAATCCCAAAAGGTCGGCACTATTTTCCTCACTGTACAGCCAATGAAAATGAGCATGAAAAACCAGAGGCACCCTGTGTGGCCCCCACAGGCAGCCCGGGGTGGAGTGGGGTTTAATCTGAGGTAACCCCAAAGCCCAGGCTCTCTGCTCTGAGCCGGGCTACCTCTCCAGGAGTGTTTGGGTCCAAAAGAAAAGGCACAGTGAGAACCAGAGACGAGTGTTGCTCAACATGGGTCCAGGGGACGGGACCAAGCCCCACAGTGCAGAACAAACGTTTAGAAAGTTCTGGAGCAATTTGACAGCAGGCTTTTTAAATGCCGGCTGAATTTCAGAATGACAAAAAAAATCAGGTTTGTAGTTGGTCTTTTTTTTTTCTGCTGTATTTCTCCATTAACTCATTAAAAAAATGTTTTTAACGTTCATTTATTTTTGAGAGACAGAGACAGAGCATGAGTGGGGGAGGAACAGAGAGAGAGGGAGACACAGAATCCCAAGCAGGCTCCAGGCTCTGTCCTGTCAGCACAGAGCGGGATGCAGGGCTCAAACTTGGGGACTGCAAGATCATGACCTGAGCTGAAGTTGGACGCTTGCCCGACTGAGCCACCCGGGAACCCCTCGATTACTTCATTTTTATTGAATTTTATAAAAGTGTTGGTCCACAACAGACTGCAGATTTTAAAAACTGGTCTTGAGACGCTCAAAGGAGGCCTCGTGTTAGAAATCAAATCCCCATTTGGTGGCATGAGGGACAGGTGGTGGTGGAGGGAGACAAGGGGAGGGGAAGTAAAATCAAGATTATACCCCTGGCTCCCTTTTTATGATTTTCATTGTGTCATGAAGGAGATCGGAAAAGACCAAGGAAGGCAATAGTTTTCTCTAACTTTCTAGAAGATGAAGGCTCAGATCCCTTTGGGAAAGCATTCACCATCAAGGGGAATGGTCCAACTTCCTGCCCTCGTGAGGGACCTCAGCGACTAGGTCACCGTGGCCTGTGCTCTGCAGATGCCCCAGGCCAGCCGTCAGCCCAAGCTGCTGTGAAATAGGGGCACTGATCATTTCTCTACCAACTGCTGCCCACGTTGCCTCCACTAAGAACCAAAAAGCTCTTCCTACTGCTGCCAGGGCTTGGAATCCTCCCATTTCCTAATGGAGAATCCTGATCTTTCCTACTACTGCTACTGTTGTTTTAAACATGGAGAAACTGGGACCCCACGATGCAGAGCGTCCTCCTCAGGATGAAGGGCCCAGGTCTCTAGACTCCATAAAGTGCAGGTTCCCTGCCACTCGGTCCCTAACGGCTCCCTGTCCCGAGTCACCTCTCTCTCTCCTTAGTAAGTGTTGGTGTCAGTAACGATCCTAGCATCCTGGCTGTGAGTCCATTTTTCACTCTGAAATTGCTAGAGTCGGTAATTTTATTTCCATTGCCCTGAGGGAAGGAATTCGTGAAGCATGTGGCATGCACTTCAAAGAGAGTGGCAGGGTGAAAATCTACCCACCCACCTCACTCTCTCCCTCCATCGCCCTGCCCCACCATTTCTCATCTTGTCTTACAGCTCAAACCAAATAGGAGTCTATAGGAGAGAAGGAAGCTTCGCTGGCTGTTTTTGTTTTGTTTTGTTTTGTTTTGTTTTTGACTTAAGTGCAGCCAAGGGCGACAGCTGCCCCAGACTCCAAGGCCGTCATTCAGGAGCACTGAGTTTGGCTTGCAGGGCTGTTAAGTGAAGCTAGGCAGATGGGTTGTATTTTGCCCCTGCCCCAGTGACTTCCAAAAGCTCTCTCTCCCCGCCACTTTTTTTGCTTAAAAAAAAAAAAAAAAAGCAGAAGGCAAAATTCCTGACTCAGCCCCATACAAGGGTTTTTCCCCCCTTCAAACAAGTATTTCAGGGTTTCCTTTGCCTAAATCTGGGTTTCCAAGCTCCTCCTGTCTCATCCCTACCGACAATTTTGCACCTGAAATTTTCCGCTGGTCCTTCCTTAAATGGCTTACCGCAGTGTCTCAGGGATAACCTCTCATTAGGGCAGAGGCTTTGATGTCTTGCCAATAGAGCCAGAAGCACCCAGAGTTTCCAAACATCTGGCCAGATTCAACAATCATTATTTTTATTTGCTAATTTTAAAATTGATTTTGCACATACACACACACACACACATGTCTGTGCTTCAAAGCCCTCCTCTTTAAAAGGACGACACAGAGGGGCACCTGGGTGGCTCAGTCAGATGAGTGTCTGACTATGGCTCAGGTCATTGTTTGTGAGTCTGAGCCCCACATCGGGATCACTGCCGTGAGCACAGAGCCCACTTTGGATCCTCTGTCTCCCTCTCTCTGACCCTCCCCCGCTTGTGCTCTCTCAAAAATAAACATTAAAAAAATAAATAAAAACAAAAGAAGGGCTTAGAAGTACAGACAGAAAATCCTACCTTAAAAGTAGGGGTTAAAAGTATGGATCAGTCAGACTTGGGAACGAACCCCATTTCTGCCACTTAGGAGCTATGTGACCCTGGCTGGTTAACTGAACCCCTCTGGGTCTCAGATTTTGATAATAGTAGTATCAACCTCATGACATGCTCTGAAAAATAACTAAAATCATCCACGTAAAACACAGCACAGGTTTAACATATGTAACATTTATCGCAGTTATTAATGTAATGATATGGTAGATAAATGTGATATGCTCACAATAATCATTCTGAGCCACAGAGCATAACCTCCATGAGGGTAAGAAACTCAATTCTTTTTGGGGCACCTGGGTGGCTCAGTCGGTTAAGCATCCGACTTCGGCTCAGGTCATGATCTCGTGGTCCGTGAGTTCGAGCCCCGCATCGGGCTCTGTGCTGACAGCTCAGAGCTTGGAGCCTGTTTCAGATTCTGTGTCTCCCTCTCTCTGACCCTCCCCCATTCATGCTCTGTCTCTCTCTGTCTCAAAAATAAAATAATAATAAAAAAAAAAACGTAAAAAAAAAAAAAACGAAACTCAATTCTTTTTGCTTCCTACCTCCATGGCCTGGGACAATGTCTAGCTCCAGATAGTACTCAACAAAAATGTGTTAATAAGGGAATAAGAACTATTAGAACCTTTAAAGATGATCTTCTCTAGGGGTCCCTGGGTGGCTCAGTCGGTTAAGCGTCTGACTTCGGCTCAGATCATGACCTCGCAGTTTGTGAGTTGGAGCCCCGCGTCGGGCTCTGTGCTGACAGCTCAGAGCCTGGAGCCTGCTTCGGATTCTGTGCCTCCCCCCTCTCTCTGCCCCTCCCATGCTCATACTCTGTCTCTCAATAATAAATAAACGTTTAAAAAAAATTAAAGATGATATTTTCTAAATTGAGTTCTTAGAGGTCTACCAAAATATTAGCCACTTTAGTTAATTTATTTTTGTGTATTTAACAGTTACTTTTCCAATTTAGAGGTTTTCGGAATGGACATGCATTCATTCTATTTTTACTGATATTCTCTGTGTTTACAAATTGTTCCTCATTTCATCACCTATAGACTTCTAGTATTTCCTGTATTCCTTCTTTGTATTCAGAGACATTTTTTGATGCATAATACAAAGATAGTCATTCCCCAGAGATTAAGCCCCAAAGATAAGCCTTGTGTTCAATTTTGGTTGGAAGTTTATTAGTTTGGTGGGGTCATATTGCTGGACATGAGGCCATCTGTTCTGTCTCCATTATTTTTTAACCTATAAATAATGTGTTGAGATTTCCCCTACTTTTAGTGTATCAGCCCAAGAAGCAAAATCTTTCAAAACATAAGCTCCATTCTGGGATTTTAATAGATGAGGTCTTTATTGATAAAAAAGTTGGAGAACCCATGAATAGGGCTAGTGCCCTAATTTAACCAGTTGGTCAGAGAAGGTAATTAATGTTCAAAAATGTTTACTATGTACCTTTATCCAGTTAATCTTCAAAACACTCTACAGAACTAGCTAGTATCAGTAGGATACTGTGATATGATAAAATATATATTTTGTCTTTGCCCTCAGTTCCTGGCAAAAAGTTTTAAAATCCCTTAGAGTTTCCTGAGTAATAGGAGTGTCTTTTGATATTCACAATGATCCCCTTTATCCCATACCTGAGCTTGTGCAGACATAGTGATTCAAATTGGGCCCTCTGATGATTTCAAGGGAGAGGCTGGCCACACGTACTTGATTAGAGGGTTGACACTTTTAGCCTACTCTCTACCCTCTAGAGAGAAGAACCACCTAGAGATTGAGTTTAATCATCAATGACAAATGATTGAAGCAACCATGCCTACATGGTGAAGCCTCGATAGAACTTGAACACTAGAGCTTTGGGGCTGATGAATACTTCCATGTGCTGGGAGGGTTGTGTGGCCAGAGAAGTCATGGAAGCTCTACACCACCCCCACCCCTGACCTTGCTCTCTGAATCTCTTCCATTTGTTTGTTTCTGGGTTGTATCCTTTATAATAAAATGGTGATCATAAGTATAGCACTTTTCTGAGTTCTGTGAGTTGTTCTAGTGATTTATTGGACCTGATGGCGGGAGGGGGAGCAGTGGAGGAAACCCTGAATTTATAGCCAAGTTGGACAGAACTGCAGGTAGCCTGAGGACTTGGGACTTGCTACTGGTGTCTGAAGGGAGGGCCGTCTTGTGGGGCTGAGCTCTTAAGCCTGTGGAGTCTGATGCTAACTCCGGGTAGTTAGTGCGAGAATAGGACTGAGCTCTAAGACACCCAGTTGGTGTTGGAAAGATCCAGGTGTCTCATCTATTAAATGGGTAAAACGAGGCTCAAAGGGGAAAAAAACCCATTGTCACATATTCTTTCTTCTCTCCATGTATTTCCAAGCAGACTGCTGGCCTCCGAGTCAACTGGTACACTATCTTCCCCATGCCATCCTCCATTCTTTCTGATGGAGAAGGAATGATTCCTCTACTATCGGAGTCACGAGTCTATGTTTCTAGACCAGGTGGGGTTAAGAGCTTTGATCTTTGGTCTTGGCTACTGAAACTGGATGGTTGAGAGACTGATTCTTCTAACAACAAGGCCATGTAAGCATTTGCCCATTCTGTAGACTCACACTGTCTCGAACGTGTCATCCAAAGTCCTGTTCATGGAAAAAATAAGGCCTCAGGTCCAAGCCTTGCCATCCAAGGCACCAGTCTCAATAACGAAGCCTAAAGTTTTACCTTTATCCTCCTGTCTTTTGTGTTTCTCAATTCATAACTTGTAGAGAGAGGGGGAATTATTAATTATCACTTTCTAAACACCTGTCTGTGAGGCATTGCTTTCAACTATGATTCCATAGCCTCTTTCTTTTTTTATTGCCTTCATTTCTTTAATTTCATTTTTGTATTTAAATTCAAATTAGTGTAGTATTGGTTTCAGGAGTGGAGTTTAGTGATTCATCACTTACATATAACACCCAGTGCTTATCTCAACAGGTGCCCTCCTTAATGCCCATCACCCATTTAGCTCATCCCTTCCCACCTCCCCTCCAGCAACCCCTCAGTTTGTTCTCTATATTTAAGAGTTTCTTATGGTTTGCCTCTCTCTCTCTCTCTCTCTCTCTCTCTCTCTCTCTGTTTTTATCTTATTTTTCCTTCCCTTACCCTATGTTCATCTGTTGTGTTTCTTAAATTCCACATATGAGTGAAATCGTATATTTGTCTTTCTCTGACTTATTTCACTTAGCATAATGCATTCTAGTTCCATCCATGTTGTTGCAAATGGCAAGATTTCATTCTTTTTGATCACTAGGTAATATTCCATTATATATATATGTAAATATGTGTGTGTGTATATATATATATATGTAATATATATATGTGTATATATATGTAAGATATATGTATGTATATATATGTGTATATATATGTATTACATATGTATATTTATGTAATACATATATGTATATATGTGTGTGTGTATACACATACATATACATACACATACACCACATCTTCTTTATCCATTCATCAGTTGATGAATATTTGGGCTCTTCCCATAATATGGTTATTGTTGATAGCACTGCTATAAACATTGGGGTTCATGTGCCCTTTCAAATCAGCATTTTGTATCCTTTGGAGAAATACTTGGTAGTGTAATTGCTGAGTCATAGGGTAGTTCTTTTTTTTATTTCAACCTCCATGTTGTTTGCCAGAGTGCCTACACCAGTTTGCATTCCCATCAACAGTGCAAAAGGGTTCCCCTTTCACTGCATACTCACCAACAGCTGTTGTTTCCTGAGCTGTTCATTTTTATTATTCCATAGTCTCATAACATTGAGGCAAAAGACTTAGGGAGGAAAGAATGAATATATAAATAAACATTTTTTATAGTTATAGAGCAGAACATTAATAATACTGTGTAAGAGAAAGAAGATGGCCTCCATATCCCATCCAAACTACCTCACGTGGCTTGAAAATTGTGTAATCCACCCTGGAAATACTTTTTATCAAGAAAGAACTCACCATGGGTAATGCCAGCACATGTTTCCATTTGTTGGTTTATATATTTTATATTTGCTTCAATTATGGAGCCAGCCCTTTTAAAGCCAGGAAGTATGCATAAAAATGTGTGTGTAGAACAATAATTTTTCTTAAGGTTTATTTCACTTAAAAATAAAATAAAATAAAACCCACCATGGATCAAATGAAATGACCCGGTTAAAGACAACGCGTCTCCTCCTGTGGGTCTTTTCATAACTGTGGGACTAAAATTTCCAAGGTATCATTTTGACTGTTTTCCTAAATCGTTAACATATTGAAAACAGCTGTCAGTTAGGTGCAAAGAGCTAGGGGGAAATGCCAAGGGTATCCTTTTCTCTCCCGCCTGAGCCTACCCATTGACCACCAGGTCATCTCTGCTCCTCTGCAGTTTGGGAAAGATGAACTTAAGCTGAAATCCATTGTTTTGCACAAAGCCGTTATTCCTGCCTCACCGGAGACCTGAAAGTTGCATTTTCTGCCCAGGTGTGTTTTATCAGGTCATTAAGTCTCTCATCAAGACCACCAGCAAAATAATGACCAGAAGCATTCCTTGACTACCTGTATGGCCTAAGTCATCCCCCTAATCGTCCAGTCAATGACACAAGATGGGTATTTTTATCGACATGTACAAACAAGGAACTAAAATTCAGAGTCGCCAAAGACACGGGTCACAGAACTGGTGGGTGGCTGAGAAAGGGTTGGAATCTAGAAGGGGCAGGCTCCCGAGCCAGTGCTATTAACTGAAACAGCGTGCGTGGAGAGGGAGCTCCAGACCAGGAAGCCAGCAGGAGCATGCGCAGAGCTGATGTGGAACCAGAGAGCCCACAGCTATCGACTTAGCAAATGTTTAGCAAACGTACAGGGTACGGAATCCTGTGTTTTTGTTTTAAAGTGAAACCATCTGAAGCTGCCCGTATCCTTCTTTAGAGCAAGTTTTAGGGAGAAAAAAAAAAGATCAGAGGGACTGCAAAGCACTGATACAGTTGGTGGTTTCCATGTTATCAGCTGCCGATTAAGAGAAAAGGAAACGTACTCCCTTGGACTTGTGGCCCTGCCCCCAGAAAGCATCTTATTGCTTCTAACGGAAAGGCAGACGATGCAGTCAGAAACCTTTCTGCCTGTCCTCCTGGGGCACAGCAGAGTTGCTGTGGAAAAGCACCAGAAAGTTCTAGAAGACTCTGGGGTTGGTGGAGAGTTGTGGCCCCCACCTTCAGCTTCTCCTCAGACACATTCCAGTAGTGGAGTAATTAGACTAAGGAGAATATGCTTCAGGAAGCCCTGTCCCCAGAGGCCCGTCCAGACTTGTTTAAAGACAGCTGCTCTGATCGTTAAAATGAAATGGGACATGTAACCAGATTATGGGGAAATTATTGCTATTAACAGCAATAATTACCCTGTGTTCAAGTAGCTTCCTGAAATAAAAAACATCAAAGCAGAAGTTTTCAATTACTTTGCTTAGTACCCTGTATGAACCCTCTGGGTACGTGTGTGTTTGTAACACATCAGAGAGAACTGGGGTTGCGAGGCAGGGTGGGGGGGGGGAGGGGGGTGCAAGTGTGTGCATGTGAGTGTGAACATCTGCATCATATACATTGTGAATTGTGTGAATACCTATTTTCGTGGAAACAAAAGAATCTAGTGAGTACCTGTCGTGTCAGTCTCCGTTGAGGGCACTGTGGACACGCACCCAGATGCGACCCAGTCCCACTCTGCCAAAAGCTTCAACGTGAAGTTGGAGGCAGACCTGTGAAGAGACAAGTGTAATAGACATGGTCTATGCACTGTTTAAGGGAGCGTAAGGGGCTACGGCATCACAGAGAGCAAGCCTCATTCCATGTGGCTGGGGACAAGGAAAGGTAGACTTCCTGGTGGAAGGGGTGCCTCAGCCACCTCCTGAAGGACATGTAGGTGTGAGATGGAAAAGGGAGGCTGGGCCAGGCTTCTAAGTAGCGGGTCTGGTACAACTAAAGCTCCCAGTGGTTTGAAACAGCTAGGATTTTCTCAGTCACTGGAGATGAGGCTGCACATGGGCAGGTAATAGACAAAGTTACAGAAACCCATGGGGGGCGTCTGGGTGGCTCAGTCGGTTAAGTGTCCGACTCTTGATTGCAGCTCCGGTCATGATCTCGTGGTTTGTGGGTTCAAGCCCCACATTGGGCTCTGCACTGACCGAGCAGAGCCTGCTTGGGATTCTCTCTCGCTGCCCCTCCCCCATTCACGCGCATTCTCTTTCTCTCTCTCTCTTAAAATATATAAAATAAACTTAAATCCATGGAAAATCTGAAGCAGAGGAGGGAGTGTTTTAGAAAGACAACTCTGGTCATGTGAGTGACCAGTGTGACCAGTGTGAAACCAGTAGAGACCAGGCCAGAGAGAGGGAGAAATGTCCAAGGGCTGTTGCAGGAAGCTGTGCTGAACAAAAGACCACCCTGAACCTCCCATGGACAGGAGGTCATGGATCACAGAAGTCCTCAAGAATTAAAAGGTCATAAGATTTGGTTAGTGGATGGATCCAGGCAAGGGTGATACTCACAAGGTCTGACAACCAGGCATTGACCAATCAGAAAGGACACCAGCCAGACACCGCTGGCAGAGACAAACTGCATCCAGCCAAGAACAGCCCTGGGCAAGGTCTACACTCTTCCAGGTCACCCTGCTGGCGAGGGTGCCGGGGGGAGGCACGTCCTTCGCCAGGATTTCTTCTCCCCCTGCTGGGCTGGACTGAATTAATGCCCCACCTTTCTTGCTCCTCCCTACCATTTTGGACTTTGGAGGTTTGCTCATTAGGGCAGAATACATTTCCCCACCCCATGTGACTCACTTTGGGTAACATAAGCGGGTTGCAGTGATGGTGTGCCCGTTCTGAGCCTAGACCACAGAGGCCCTGCATGTTTCCTCTTACTCTCTGCACTTCTGCCATCGTCATAAGGCCACGCGTAAGTGAGTCTGCTGAAGAATAAGGGACGTATGGAGCGAGGCACAGTCACCCCAGTGACCCCCGCTGAGGCCATGCTGGGTCAGCTAATAGCCAGCCGATGGCCCAGACATGCAAGCAAGCCCAGGCAAGATGAGCAGAGCTTCCCAGCTGATCCCCAGCTAGCTCCTGATAAATGCTTCTGGCTGTTCATTACGGACCATCACTATGGGGCCATGGACAACTGGTACACCTTCCCTTCTCACCCCTTCTCACAGCACTTGTACATGTATCTGCTTTCCAAGACGGTCAGTGTGTCACCTACTCTCTCATCAGCATTCCTAACGCAAAAGTATCAAAAACATTTAACAGGGAAAATGCCTGAAAACAAATCTGCAGGCGGCATACAGGCCTCACAAGATGCCCACTCTCATTGGGTGGAGAAGAAACCTCTGGAAAATGTAAGGAGGGGGCGGGAAACGCACAGGTGGGGGATTAACTAGAGCATCCCCGCCCTTCACTGCTGGAGTGCCCTGCATCCCTATTAAGCACCTCCTCATTTTTAACCCAATTCATCAGAGCTTGAGGGGATTGGCAACATGCACCTTTCTTCTGGTGCCTCGGAGCCAACCGAGATCAACATAGCAGCCAGGCAGAGGTAGAGGAAAACCCCCGCGGCTATGCTGATAAAAGCTAGATTGGAGAATGTGGTTTGAGATCTGGTCAAAACGTCAGAAGTCGTCAACACTTCAGCCAGGAATTAAATTCCCCCTGCTGGCACAGGGGCGGCTAGGAACTGGGGCAGGAGGGACTCCCCCGGGCCCTCATCAGAGGGAGCACCTTCCCGCAGGAAGGGAAGGGAGGAGTGAAGAGCTGGCCTGGAGAGTCCTGCTGGAGGCCCTCCACCTGGACAAAGGAGAGGCAAGGAAGAATGTTCCTGCTGACATCCGTGTAATAATCTCTTGACCCAGATGACAATGGGCTTTCCAGCTGCTGCTGATTTTGCCTGGGACCATGGCCTCTTCCTTCTTCCTGACAGGACTCGGGCACCCCAGTGGGAAGATTAACTTCCAGTCCTGCTGTCCACTGAAGATTCTACAGGTGTGCGTGTGCCTGTGTACGGGCTCATACACACACACAAACACACACACACACACACACACACACACACACACACACACACACATCTCATGAAGCTCACAGAACATGCCTTCACGCCTGACCACTTCCTAACCCAAACTCTGAGGGTCTAGGCCTCCCAGTGGCCCAGTGAGAGGTGCCCTGGCCAGAGCTGGGTACATCCTGAAGAGGGTTAACAGCCACACGGAGACATCCATACTCTAAACTAAGTGAGTCTGAATCCTGCCCTGTCACCCCCAAGTCATTTGTTCTTAGGGAGACTATTCAATCTCAGTGTTCCTCTGCTTCCTCGTCTATGAATTTGGTACTAGAACCCCATAGGTTTGTTGTGAAGCTTGGATGACATAATTCATGTGTCCAGCACCTGGTAGTTGGGGTACTAGTCCTCGTTGAATTTAACACAGAATGTATGCATGAGATGTGTAACTACGTCTTGTCTCGGGGGGAGGGGTGCGGTAGGGCCCTTGGAAGTATTTGAATCACTCCTTAGCCTGGCTTACATGACCCAGCTTGACCCAGTCCCTAAGAACCCCCATACCTTCATCCCCTGCCCACCATGTTCTTACAAGCTTAACACCTTTTGTTCTTACAAGCCCCCATGCCTTCCAGGTACCATTCCCTTCTCCTGGAATACTCCGACCGTCCCTTATCCTCCTTCACACACATCCTTACCCTTCTTAGCTGCTACCCAGGGACCAGATCTCAGCTGAGTATCATTTTCTTTTTTTTTTTTTTTTTTACATTTGTTTATTTGTTTTGAGAAAGAGAGAGCAAGGGAAGGTCAGAGAGAGAGAATCCCAAGCAGGCTTTGTACCGCCAGCCCAGAGCCGGATGCGGGGCTCCAACCCACGAACTGTGAAATCATGAGCTGAGCCGAAATCAAGAGTTGGACACTTAACTGACTGAGTCACCCAGGCTCCCCTAGTATGATTTTCATCTCTGCATTCATTTGCTCCAAAAATATTTGTGGAGTGTCAACTTTAGTGCTTGTATTAGTCTGCTAAGTCCACCGTAACAGAGTATCACTAGCTAGAGGGCTTAAACAAAAGTAATCTATGTTCTCACGGTCTTGGAGGCCCAAAATCCAGGATCAAGGTGCCAACAGGACTGTTTTTCCTTAGACCTCTTTCCTTGGCTCACAGGTGGCCACCTTCGCCCTCTCACATCATACAACCTTTCCTCTGTGCTTGTGCATTCTGTCCTAATCTGTTCTTCTTATGAAGATACCAGTCATACTGGATTAAGACCTGCCCACGTGAACTAATTTTAACTACTTTCAAAAACGCTATCTCCAAATACACTCACATTCTGAGATATGAGGGGTTGGTACTTGAGTCTATGAATCTGTGGGCGACATAATTCAGCTCATAACAGCACCAGAATGCAACGCAGCTCCCACTCCCCAAATCCGAATAGACAGACCCTGCTGCACACTCCTTACATATCTCCAATTATTCAGGATTTCCCTTATTATTCACTTCTGCAGCTAAATGAATTGCGTCTCCAGCCAGAGTTCAGCCCCACAAGGAAAGGAACAGCATTGGTCTTAGTCACCGTGTTAGGCTCTTCCGATATAATAGAAGACAATGGATATTTCTTGAGTAAATGAATGTCGTTGGCTGCCATCTCTGCATGCCAAAACCACATCCTTAATGGAAAACACGGCCTAGAAAAATGTGTGATGATAATCCCTTACATTTAAAGAGCCCTTCACAATTTAACGAGCCTTTATATTTTTTATCGTATTTCTCCCCGCAAGTGGCTCTACGGTGTGGGCTCCACTGTCTTGCTCCCTCTGCCAAATGAAATGAAGCCCAGCAAAAATCAGGGTCTTGACCAAGTTCCCCCTGCGAGCACGTAGCTCCAACGGGCCCAGCCTACCTCAACGAATAACCACAGCTTTTGAAATTACCATGAAATAAATTAAATTTGTAGTCAAATTTCCTGCTTCCCTTGAGAAACCTGATGCCACCCTGGCAGCCGGGAAAACGACGGCATCACTGTAACCAGCAAAATGGAGCTCGGCTTCCCCTCGCGTCGTACTCTGTGCCATTCCGTCTTCCCAGGGCGACACGGGCTCGGGTCGTCCGCCATGTTTAAACGCTAGCCTCACCCTTTAAAGTGTGAAAGGCCAAAAAGGAGTCCGAACTTCAAAGGGCAATTTAAGAGCCTTGCCCTTTCAAGTTTAACATTTCTTCAAGAACAAGAAATAGTCCAAATTGTTTCTTTTGGAATCCAGTTGCTATCACTCATGAGTTTTTTTTTCCTCCCGAAGAACATCATTTCACATTTTGGTAATGCCTCCTGGCAACACCAGTTGGGAGCAGTCAACAGGCACCTCCAGGATCCAGCATGACCTGGCTGCAGACAGAGGAGGAGGGCATGGGAAAATATGCGTCTTTTTAAAGCGGTCATTTGGAAGCTGGAGAGCCATCAGACAGGCTCCAAGCCAAGTATGCTGTGACCCGCGTGTGAAGGAGGCACAGAGCGAGGCTAAAATGCATGGGCTTGGGCACATCCCGACCCGCTCTCAGATCCTGGCTCCAGCCCTCCTACTGTGTGATTCAGAGCAAGTAGCTCACCCTTCCTAAATTTCGGTTCCACCCTCTGTGAAATGGACATTTGGGTAAGATAGACTTCAAAATGAGAATGAACAGATTCGTGCATGTAAAGCTCACCCCAGTGGCTGGTGCGTGTTCCCTGAGGGTTTACTCGGGCCACGCCAGCCTGGGAGAAAGCCAAGAAAAGGGTCTCGGGAACAACTCCAGCCCCATGTGGAAGTCCCATTCCAGTCCTTGCTCTGCAGATAGGGTCCACGTGGTGGTGACCCTCGTGGTCCCAAAAGACCGTGACAGCCTTCCTTTTCACCTACTCTGGGCAGCTGCTCTCTGCCAAACCGCCCCTCCCCAGACTTACCCTGTGCATCTCAAATGACCATCAAACTTGAGTTCTGATGCCCCAGACCCCCCAGCGGATAGCCTTCCATCCCATCCCACAACCTCAGCGAGAGACCTCCTAATCAGAGCTCTCTGGTTGCAAGAACAATAGGCCAACTGTATGCACCCATTCGCTCCCCTTAAAGTGAGCTCCTTTTCTGTCCAGGATTTACACTTCCCTGCAGAATATGAGGGTGTCCATATTCCATGACTTCTCACTAAAAGGGATCCTGGTCCTGGGATCAGCCAGCAGACAGAATAGCTCCGGTCATGGTGTCTCCTAAAAAGCACCCTGGTTGACCCTGGTTAGTGTACCTTCCCATTTGTCCAACACGTACACCTGGCCTCTCCCTGGCCCCATTTTCTGCATCTTTTTTTTTTTTCTCAATATATAATAAGTATATTCATTTCTTTTTAATTCAAGTGTAATAAATACATAGTGTCTTCTACGTTTCTGCATCTTACGCAGTATCTGGGCTCCCTTCAACTCCTCTTTGACCAATTAGTTTATTATACGAATATTTACCCAGGACCTGCTCTGTGCCAGGTACTCGGACACATTGACAGCATTCTTTCTTTAGTTTCTGACATCTTATACTCTCCTGGGAAGATAAGACCTCTAAGTCAGAAATTACAATAAAATGTGATCCAAGTGCTTAGGCGATGGGACAAAAGGACACGGGGAGAATAAAGAAGAGTGGAACTGATCCCAGGCCGGGGGTCATGGAAGGCTTCCAGGAGGAGGAGACACAGAATTCTGAAGAGTCCTATTGAACTGACTACCTGAATACTATGGAAGGAGTGGAGGCAGGGAGAAAGCATTCCAGAAGAACAGTATGCTCGAAATAGGGGACTGGAAATGGGGTGCTGTGTTTGAACAAATGCATGGCACTGCCCACAAAGGCATAATCTTGAGAGGTGAGGTTAGAGAAAACAAGCAGGATTGGGGCCCTGAGGGGAAATGATAATAACTGGAGAGTTTTATGGAGTTATGTTTTGATTTTCAGTGGGAGAATGAGGAGATCATTTACACGTTGAGGAAGATTTAACAGAGGACAGAGGTGTGGTCCTGGCTCTGGAATGCCACACTGGGAGACCACCCCTTCCACCCACCCTCCTCTTCGGTGGGGCCTCCAGAGAGATGTGCCAAAGGAGGGCGGGGTGGGTAGTCAAGGACATGCCTGGGGGCTGGGAAAGGAGTAGCCTGACTTCGCAATGACTTTGCAGGCTCTGCTTTCCTGAGCACAGCAAAGAAAAATAAATCACCCCTCAAATGGCAGGGGCCAGGACTTGCTGCCTGATTGTCTAATTAGGTGTAAGATTACACCACAGGTCTGGTTACTGGACCCACGGGGATCAGATCCAACAGCATCAGACCAGACAAGAACAAGTGAGACCTTGCCCAGAATGAAACCCGGGAGAGATTTAAAAGCCTGCCACTCCCCCCTCCCGAGTCCCCAGCTACCAAACTGAAGAGCCAGATAATGAGGGATTTAAAAGAAGAAAGATAAATGGTCTGCTAAGATTTTACACTCTGTTTCATTGCTGACGTGCATCTCTGATTACATCCAGATAAGCTAAGAAAGAATCGGGGAAGTGGGAGATGACCACAAACACAGCTTATTCTTCTAATAAACAGCCCTGGAAAATAATTGCCTGCTCTGTGTAGGACATGGGCCTATCGACAACTGGGACGTGGCCCCTTCGTAAGGCGCTCGCGGCCTAGTCGGGAAGAGTGGCTCAAAAGCACAGCAGAAACTTCTGTTAGGATTTATTTTTGTCCTTACCGATAGCCTGGGTTTTACATATACAGAGCATTCAGAAAGTTGTCACAGGAGACGTTTGGTTTGAACGGTCTTAAAAACAGGAAAAGGAGAGTTTACCAGGCAATCAAGGAAGAGCAGAAACTGCTCCTCAGAAGTATGCTGATGAGAAGTGAGACGTTGTCATAAATAACAAGGACCCTGTTTCCTTGATTCCAAAAACTCATTGGTTTTCAGGCACACCACTAACTATAGTTTCTTGAGGGGCAATGAAAACAAAAGACATAGGACGTTAAAGAAATACATATACAATCTCTCCATCCACGATAGCCTATATGTGTCCCCACCTCTCTAAGCCATTTTCTGATTTCGTATCACAGTAGGTTTCCCTATGTCTTCTATACATTCCGCATTCATTCTTCTGAATTACTTTTAGACATTTGGGGCTATATACAGCACAGTGACTCACAACTTTTTGTGACATGTGTTCTACATCCTGACCTCAGTTGTACCTTTAGGATTGACAGAATAATGTTTAGAAACAGAATAGAATTTTATTTGCATTTCCTACTTGATAATACTCCGAGAGCTCCTCCCCTTAATTGAACGATACAGTACTAAATGAACCTTCCCTTAGTTTCATTATATTATTACATTTCTTAGGGATTCATTTTGTCTGACTCAAAATGGAATAAAAAGCCTAAATACTACCATTGCCATTAGAGAAATTGATGACTGGTTTTAAATCTTCCCACAAAGAAAATTTCAGGCTCAGGTGGATGGTTTTACAAGTGAATTCTACCAAACTCTCAAAAAACAGATAATTCCAGTATTATACAGATGCTGTCAGAGAGGAGAAAAAGGAATACTCCCCAACTAGTTTTATGAGGTCAGTATAATCTCGATGCCAAATCCAGACAAAGGTGGTTTAAAAAAATTAAAATTACAGGCTGTTGTCACTCAGGCACAGGGATTCGAATATTCTCAACTCCCTATTTTCAAACTGGTTTCATCAATGAATAAAAAATATAATGCAGTTGGACACTGTTTTATTAATCCCAGGAATGCAAGTTTGGTTTAGCATTTTAAAAAATTGATGGCATAAATCACTCTGTTAATAATAAAGAAAAAACTCATCTCCTTCTTGTTAGATTTTTTAAATGTACAATAAACTTTGAAATTCTATAATTTACAATTTTTATAAAACCAGGAGTAGAAGGGAACGTTTTACTGCTCAAGGGCCTCTATCAAAAATCTACAGTAAAAATCTGGGGCGCCTGGGTG
The DNA here is from genome assembly GCF_023721935.1 of Panthera uncia. Lineage (NCBI taxonomy): Eukaryota > Metazoa > Chordata > Mammalia > Carnivora > Felidae > Panthera > Panthera uncia. The sequence continues at coordinate 60,720,301 of NW_026057585.1, forward strand.
GATCAGTCGGTAAAGCCTCCGACTTCAGCTCAGGTCATGATCTCACGGTCCGTGGGTTCGAGCCCCGCGTCAGGCTCTGTGCTGACAGCTCAGAGCCTGGAGCCTGCTTCGGATTCTGTGTCTCCCTCTCTCTCTGCCCCTCCCCTGCTCATACTCTGTCTCTCTGTCTCAAAAAAATAATAATAAATAAATAAAAACACTAAAAAAAACTTTGCTTCAAAAATCTACAGTAAAATAGACTTAAGGGTAAACTGTTGGAAACATTTCCCTTGACAGAGGAACAAGAAACAAGAAGATCTCTTCTTCAATATTAGTCTTAGCCAACATAATAAGTCAGGATAAAGTAATAAAAAGGATAAGAATGGGAAAGGCTCACAGATGTTGTATTGTCTATACCAAAACCTGAAAAAATGCAAATTATTATCATTAATTATCAAGCAAGATGACTGGATAAAACATAAATATGCGAAAGCCAATTGCCTGTTTAGATTGAAGAAACACTTAGAACAAAAAACTTTCTAAAAGATAGTGTTTATCCAGTCACAAAATGCATACAGAAACATTTTGGATGTCCTGTCTATGATAGCTATGACTATATACTTGAGAAATACAGTATAACAAAAGCTGTACCAAACCTCCACGGAGAACATTTTAAAACCATTCAAAAGGATATCAAAAAAGAAACGACAAAATTTTATTGTGTCCGTGGATGAGAAGACTCAATATCATGATGTCATTTTCTCAAAAGTAGTCTATAGAGTTAAATTATTTCAATCCACACCCCAACAAGAACTTTCTTGAAAATTTTGAAAAGATCTGCACCTATCTTGAATGAACTCTTGCTCTACCAGAATGCTTATAAAACTGTTAGACATTAACATAATGGCCCAAGGACAGACCAATTGATCAATAGGACAGAACTGAGAGCCAAGCTGCTTTCCTGAAGGTATGGAAATTTGGCTCATGGCAGAAGCAACATTGCAGATATGGGGGGAAGATGAGCTATTTAGAAAATGGTGCCGGGAATATGGGGGATACATTCTGGGGGAAAATAGGAAATTTGTACTACCTCATACCATACATAACAATCGATTCAGGGGGATTCACCACTTCAGTATAAAAAGTATAACTTGGGGCACCTGGGTGGCTCAGTCGGTTAAGTGTCCGACTCTTGGTTTCAGCTCAGGGCATGGTCTCATGGTTTCGTGAGTTTGAGCCCCACATTGGGCTCTGTGCTGACAGTGCAGAGCCTGCCTGGGATTCTTTCTGTCTCCCTCTCTCTCTGCCCTTCCCTTGCTCACACTGTCTCTGTCGCTCTCAGAAATAAATAAATAAAGCTTCGATAAATAAATAAAATAAAAACTTTAGAAATTTAAAGGAGACCATAGAAGAAGGTCTTTATAAACTTGATATAGGGAAAGATTCCATAAAAAGCCAGGAAGCAGTAATCACACACACACACACACAATTGATAATGTGACTACATTAGAATTAAAAGCCTGTATCAAAAGTGCTTGTAAAAAAGTGGAAGACCAAAGCATGAACTACCAGAAATATTTGCCATATAAATAACTTATAGAGCATTATTATCCAAATACATTAAGGAATTCTCTCTTAATAAAGAAATAAGTAATCTAATAAATAAAAAGCAAAAGGCATGAACAGACATTTCACATAAATCAGAGAAACACAAATGGCCTATCAACATATAAAAATGTTCATCCCCATTAGCAAACAGAAAAATACTAACTAAAGCCACAGTAATTATTTTCGACTCACAGATGGGCAAAACTTGCAAGTAGGACAACACTGAAAGCTGGCTAGTGGGGAGTGATGGGAATTTTCATATGCTGGTGATAGCTCCCTGTACGTTAGCATAAGCACACAGGGCAACAATCCAGCATGATCTTTGTATGGTGAAGATACTTGTACACGGGGACCTGGCAATTTCTTTCCCAAGGCACAGCATAGAGCTCTTGAATTTTTGCAGCAGGAGACGCTCTCAAGTCTCATGACGACATTGTTGGGAAGAGAAAAGCAACTTGAAACAGCCCCCGTGTTTGTTAGTAGAAAACACAGAAAACTGAGTAGGCATTCCTCCTATAGAACACTGTGGGGCAGCTTTATGTATACATTTCAAAAATGTAACACTGAAAAAAGCAAGTTGAGGAATAATATACGTAGTATGACACCTTTATTATAAAGCCCCAAATACATAAGTGTTCACAGTATATCGTTTGGGGGTGCGTACATATAATAAGCTACTGTGAAAAACAAAGTTACGAGGAATGCAAATTCTGGCTGGAAAGAGGGCCACTACTGAAAAGGAGCACCCTGGCGGGGGGGAGGGGGGGCTTCAAAAGCATCGAGAGCCTTTTATTTCTTCACCTGAGGCTTGGGCACACAAACATTTGTTTTGTTATTCCTTACGCTGATATGCACATGATGTGTTCTTCTATGTGAATGAAACGTGTCATAATCAAAAGTGCTATCTGAGCATTACACAAATTCTGAATGTAGGAATGTATAAAGAAAACCTCACTTCCAATTCTATCCATAGATGACTATTGTTGATTATTTTATATCCCACCGCATTAAAAAGGTTTTTAAATCGTACAAAAAGTGGCTGGAAGCCTTTGACAGATAGGAATTGGTTCTTGGATGATAGCTTTTTCAAAAAAAGGAGAGATTGGTATAATAGATTTGGAGACTGTGCTCTCTCTCTCTCATGCACACACACACACACACACACACACACACACACACAGGGGCAGGGACCACTTTATAACAATTTGCTTCCCTAACTGGCCGCTGGCAAATTTATTTTAACTATAAAATACATCTCAGAAATGTTAGAATGTGAAAAAAAACTACATCTTCAAATCTAGAAAATATGCTAGCTTCGTATAGCTGGAGCAGAGAGTTCCAGTAGAGGGAGAAAGGAGTGGAGAACAACCAGACATGACTTTCCACTTTCTGGAAAGTGAAGCTGGTGCTAGATGGCATATAGGACTTTGCCTGGAAAGCCAAGGAGCACGCAGACACTGGTCCATGTTATGTGGCCAAACATTTTGATTGTACTCCCTTCTTTGTAAAGAAAAGAGAAATGAGTCTATGTCTATAACATGTTATAAACTATATATGTTTATTCCTCTACTAATAAACTATACACGAGAAGTAATACTTTCTTCCTACACTCCAAAGCATTGTCTTGAGTGCTTTCTGAGAAACTCACACACACTCACCTACTGCAGAGCCTCTGCTCTACACAAAGTGTATGGAAGGGTTTTATTTTATTACTTTTAAAAATTTTTTAGTGTTTGTTTATTTTTGAGAGAGAGAGAGAGAGAGGAGGAGGAGCAGAAAGACAGGGAGACATAGAATCTGAAGCAGGTTCTGGGCTCTGAGCTGTCAGCACAGAGCCAGATGAGGGGCTCGAACCCATGAACCGTGAGATCATGACCTGAGCTGAAGTCAGACGCTTAACCAACTGAGCCACTCAGGCACCCTTATGGATGGATTTTAAACAGGGGGGTAATATGCTCAGATGTGCTGTCTGTTCAATCCATGTTAAATAAGAACACAAATGAATTCTTCAATAATTAAGTGAAAAATCCAAGGGATAAGCTCTGGAAACACTGCAAAAGACAGAATGGAAAGGGAAAGACAGAGGAGGGGTAGCAGGTATCTAAGTTGCCCAGGATATGGGTTTGGATTAAACTGCACACTTACCTCCCAAGTCAACACCAGAGGAGGATGGAGTGAAAGGGAGTGTTTTGAGGTTTAGTTCACAAGTAAATCTGATATAACTAAAGATCGCATTTGATGTGACAGTTAAGAAAGTGACAGTTGTTGAGGGTCACCATGACGGGAATGGATCATGATACCCTACCTGGGACAAAGAACCCCAGAAAGAAGAGCAGGGCTGCAAAGGAATGGGGAGGGTCCATCTTGAACCTGAGAACCTGAGAAGTCTATAAGACAACGTCTGGACCAGAGCACAAGGGGCTGCAGTTTGGGGCAGCTGGGGGTGGGGGGGTGCGGACAGAGAACTCTTGACTGTAGCCATGATAAAAATACCATTATCAGGCCAATTACCAGGCCAGCCAGGCCACACCTTATTAGGCACAATACGTGTACGTATGTAGAACAGAAACGAAAGTTTTGCAAGACAATGCTTGTCCTTACTGTGTGGAATGCACTGTCCTATTTTTATTCTATTGTTTATCTAATGCCAATAGCAGTTCATAAAATCGATTTCATGCCTCCAGAGTTTGGAAAACGATAAACTACAGAAAATGGTTTAAATGGAATAATCTATTCTAATCATGCAAGCAGCAAGTTGTGAGAAGACATTGGACAGGCTTCAGTCTGAATTCCAGAATTACATCTATGAACTGGGTGACCTTTGTCAAGTCTGAGTCTCAGACTCCTCAGCTGTAACAATTGAAAATAATAGTATTTTACTCCCAGGTTTGTGGGGATCATAAAATAAAGGAGCATAAACATGGCAGCAGACATAGGGCTGAGCCCCTCCTTATCCCTTTCCAACTGTGATGGAGAACACAAACTATTGAGGCATTTTTTTCCCTAGGAAGCCCACCAATTTCCTGACAGTGGATATCAAAGCTTAACTACTCAACCCAAAAATTAGAGACAAAATTAAGACTGAGTTGACCTTGTTTTACCCAGAGATTTCAGGAGATTTATGCAGATATATGGATGCCTTGAAATCCTGCATAATCTGGGCGTCCTGTGACCCAGTAAGGTAATTCTGGGCCAGAGGAAATTGCCCCATACCAAGAAACACTTGAGACGTGCTGTTGTATTGAAGTCATGGCTCAAAGAAAGGTCAGCATGGCCCCGGAGGGCAGAACTGAAAAAGAATACTTGTTGTTGATGGATGTTTTGAAAACATGATGATTAAACATATAATCCCCAAAATAATAGTTTGATATCTCCAAAACCTGAACAAGGTTTAAAACTATATACTCTGGAAATGAAAACTAAAGAGAAGCAAAGAAGGACTGCTGTTGTTAATAAAGTGAGCTTTGGAGTCAAACAGACCTCGTCAAATTTCTATGGAACTTAGTGATCACACAGCCTCGAACAAGTATTCAACCTCTGTGCCTCAGTTTCCTCATCCGGAAAACAAGGATACATAACACTCGGCTTGCCAGTGTCAGAAACTCTTATCGTTGTAATGGGCACACAGTTCAGGGACTGAGGGCAAGGATTTGTGGCTTCAAACCAGAAGGAAATGGGCAGACAGTGTTAAACACGTAATGTGCAGTCTCTAATAGGTACTGATACAATTTATACCATCGGACAGCTAGAGATGGGTCCCATTCCTTTGTGTCTATGTAATCCTTGTAGCCATTTTTAATTGTATTTTTGCGACTATAGGTATCTATTTTTTAGAAACCATCTCCACTGTGATTAACTTCAGGTTTCAGAGAAGTGGACCTATAGGGAACCTACTGTCTAAGCCCCACAACTGAGAACACTCAGACATTTTGAAGAGAAAAAAAAAAAGTTTTGTTTTGTTTTTACAACCTTGGGAAGGCTATCTTTGCAACCTTTGGAAATGTTAATAAAAGTTATGTTTAGGGACGCCTGGGTGGCTCAGTCGGTTAAGCGTCCGACTTCGGCTCAGGTCATGATCTCCCGGTCCGTGAGTTCGAGCCCCGTGTTGGGCAGGCTCTGTGCTGACAGCTCAGGGCCTGGAGCCCGTTTCGGATTCTGTGTCTCCCTCTCTCTCTGACCCTCCCCCGTTCATGCTCTGTCTCTCTCTGTCTCAAAAATAAATAAACATTAAAAAAGATTTTTAAAAAAGTTATGTTTAAAAAGAGGTTAGAGTAGGAGAGAGCCAAAGCATAAGAGACTGTTAAAAACTGAGAACAAACTGAGGGTTGATGGGGGGTGGGAGGGAGGGCAGGGTGGGTGATGGGTATGGAGGAGGGCACCTTTTGGGATGAGCACTGGGTGTTGTATGGAAACCAATTTGACAGTAAATTTCATATATTAAAAAAAAAAAAAAGTTTACCTTTCAAACATATACATTGCTTTTTTACCACGTCGTGTTTCCCACATATAAAAATGTAAACTCAAATTGAAATAACTGAACAACAGTTTAGGACTATGCCATTTGCTTTCATTTCTTCATGATTATAGGGACTTAGCATACACACACACACACACACACACACACACACACACACACACACCACAAAATAGGCGCTTTCATACCCCTGGGCTTTTATTCAAGTTGTGGCTTCAAATCCTGTTGGCCTTTCTCCTTTTCTTCCCCAGAGTGAATCCTTGATCCTTGTCCATTCCCCTTCAGCTCCAGTATCTTCTCCTTTGTCCTACCTTTCCCAACTTGACCCACCCCCTGTTGAAAGCATGAAACATTCCTCTTCTCTGCTCCCGGAGCTTTTTCCCACGTGGTTAAAACCCAGCTGGGGCGCCTGGGTGGCTCAGTCAGTTGAGCATCCAACTCTTGATCTCAGCTCAGGTCTTGATCCTAGGCTGTGAGCTCAAGCCCCGTGTGGGGCTCCCTGCTGGGAGTGAAGCCTGCTTAAAAATCAAAACAAACAAACAAAAAAACCCCACATGGCAATCAGTGGTATAAATGAATAGAAGAATGTTATTTAGTTTTTAAGAAACGCTACCTCAGTACTCCATAAATGAGCATTAAACTGCTATAGCAAAACAAGATAGACCCAAAATAGAAGGGCACTTGCAAGATGGAAGTTTCTTTCTTCCGGAGCACCTGGGTAGCTCTGTCGGTTCAGCGCCAGACTCCGGCTCAGGTCGAGACCTCACGGTTCGTGAGTTCGAGCCCCACATCGGGACCTCCGCTGCCAGCACGGAGCCCACTTTGGATACTCTGTCTCCCCTTCTCTCTTTCTTTCTCACTCACCAGTCCTGAGTGGGGATTCCAAGTCAGTGGGCAGCTCGCCTCAAGGACTCAGGCTGACCTTGGCTCTGGCAACTGCCACACCTGCCTGCACTCCAAGGTGGCTCTGGTATTTGTCATTCTAGTGCAGGGGAAGGCACGGAGGAAGAGCACCCACAGGGGGCACTACCGGGTGTGACTCATGCCACCTCTCCTCAGGCTCCCCGGGGTACATCTGGGTGGGAGTCCACAGCGCCTGACGCATTCCCATGAGAGCAGTGGTTGTGCCTTGTTCATTCATCTGTGTTTCTACAATGCCCAGCAGAGTGCTGGGGACAGCTCAACCCTCTCACCGACGCCAAGGCCATCCCCAAGTGCCCACAATGCCAATCCCCACAATTTACAGCCTTCACTTTTCCCTTAATACTTGCTACTACTCAACACATGCATTTCATGTATTTATTTTGTCTCTTTTCCGCCTGCTCCCCCACTCTAGGATGCCCTCCATGAGGGCAAGAATTTCTGTCTGTCCCCCCTTTTCTCTTTAGCATCTATAACAATGCCTGGCATGTAATAGTTGCTCAATAAATATTTGCCAAATGAAAGACTACAGGGAGAAAAGCTTCTCCTCTGAGGGCTCCAGGTCCAGGGCTCTGAGAGCTTCTTGTGCTAAGCTCTCCCGTTGCCTGTGAAAACAAGATGGGAAAAGGCTGTACAGCATTCAGCGTTCCAGCTGACTTCAATTAACTCCTCAATCCGAATCTGGTGAGTGAATTTGCAAGCTCCCTTTTTTGAAGACCAGATCTTTTAACACAAAACTGTACTCCAGGACTAAGTACGCATTTAGCAACTGCAGACCAATAAATCTGCTTATAAAGGGGACGAACGATGGGAAGGGACTTTTAAAAACATGAAGCCATACACAAAACGAAGAGTGGTGCTTAAAACCAGTCCTTGCTTTTGTACGGAAAATGGGCTTTACTCTCAAAGCCTCGTGACAGGCTGAACTGTGGGTGGTGGAAGAGAGCTCTGGCAGAGAATCTACAACAGAGTGGGTTCTGTCTCAACCGTCCTGAGATGGGTCAGGGAAATGGTCGGCAGGGGGGTGTCCCGCTGAGATCACAAGGGCCTGGGCCCACAAGAAAGTGCAGCTGCTAATGTGTAAGTCACTGAGAGGCAGTGCCACTGGTAAGTCAGTGGGAACTTCCAAGGGGTTCCCTAAAGGGTCGTCGGGGGCACCGGAGAACTGAGGAGAAATGCAAATTCACACTTGGTTGTAGGACTGTGAGCCAGGGATGGGATGTGCAGACATCGACTGCTGTGGCAACGGAGACTCCAGAGAAAAGACAAGGGGTCCTATGAGAGGGGAGGATAGACAGATGCAAGCCAATATTAAGCAACCTACTATATACCAATACCATGCTGGGTGAATGTATATACCTCATGCCTTTTACTCCTTTCTCCTATAACCATCGTCATCATCATCGTATTAATATCGACTTCAAAACACTCCGTTTACTGAAGGCCTACTAAGAGCCCTAACTAGTACTGAGGTTTGGTATAGCATGATCTCAAAAATTAATTAGTTTTCAAAAATCCTATGGAGTAGATTCATTTTCCTTATTTTATGGACTCCCTTAAAGCTCAGAGAGGTCAAGAACTTACCAAGGGTCACTGAAGCCAGGACACAAAAAAGAATCTGAAAGTCTAAACCTGGGTTCCTTCAACCACGCCAAGCTACTACATAATGTAAACAAACAGCAGGCTTCCTTCTATTTTCCAGTCCCTAAGGCACCAGACCATTGTCATTTGATATCAATATCCTCTGGGACTAAGGCCAGGCAGGCAATGCCAGGAACTTCTTTTTCATCTCTCTGTTGATCCTTAGGAGGACGTGGTCGGTAGTTGGCTGTACCTGGGACGATGGAACTTGTCAGTCAGAGCCTCGGTGTCCCCTGCAGCCCCCTGCTCTGTTCTGGGGCCCCTGAGCATGGGCACAGGAGGCTGGCAGCTGATCATCCAAAAGCATCCTCTGACCACATCACTCCTTGGCTGAGCACACCGCTTCCATCACTCTGGGCATGTCCTAAACCTAGACTTCCAGAAGCCATACCTTCTGCCCACACCCCACCATGGAGCGAACACCCTCGAAGCATTCCCCATGTGTCTACGCACTTTTCACGCGTAAGACCAAGTCAACCGTATGGTGAAGTGACTGTTCCTCTCCTCCCATTTTCCAGGGAGAGAAGCAGGCACAGAGAAGTTAAATAGCTTTCTCCAGGTCACATAGACAGCAGTGCCAGAATTCTGACCCAGGTGCTCTGGCTGTAGGATCAGCCCCTGGCCATTTTTCTCACTTCCGGTCCCATGAGCTTCTCTGCTGCCTTGTCACGGGGAGCCCGTGGAAAGCCATGGGCACTGTCATATCGGCAACAAAGAAAGCAGGGGTCGGAGGCTGGAGCCCACAGGGCCGCCATTGATCCAGTGTTTAAATGTGTCAGACGTGCAATCTAGAAGGCCCCTCAGATGTTTTGTGGGGTCACGTGCTAGTGGTCCAAAGCAGTGGTGAACTCCGTGGAGCACCCTTGCGTTGGCGTCCCTCCTCGGTCACTCCAAGTGCTCCCTAGGATCACTTCCCAAAGAACTACCGGCGCTCAAGTCTATCTTAAGTTCTGCTTCACTGGATATGAGAGTGAAGGGCCCGTACTATAGGAAGGACATTGAGCAAAGAACCCAGAAAATACCGTCCCCAAACCAGCACTGGTACCTACCAGGCCGTCAACTCACTTCAAGTCTCTGAACCTCAGGCTCCCCCTTCATGAAGCGGGTTAAATGAGAGCTGCCCTGTGTACACTCTCCCCCAACAGAGTTGCTGAGAAGATGAGAGCTTGCTGAAACTCTCAAGTACAGAAAATGTAAACATGCAAGGTATCATTTAGGAACGCACCAAAGCTTAGCAGTTGTCTCAGAATTTGGCCCAAATACTTCTTTCAGCTTCAGCCGGACCTTGGGTTTTGACCCTTTTGGTCTCATTTCTGGCAGGCGCTGGTGTGTGACCGGTGATCGCATGCCTGCACAGGTCAACATGGTATCTGATAACATCAATAATTCCAACAGGTCAAGTCTTCCAGATGAATTTTTAATATCTGGTTAACTATTTTCAGACACGTATAATCATTCTAGAAGTAACTCAGTACAAAAGAAATCTCCTGTGCTTTGTATGATAGTCAATCTATAGTTCAGTAATGTCTGTTATCAAAAGACTAACATGCTGCCATATTCAATGTTTTTTTGTTTTGTTTTGTTTTAATTTTTTTTAACGTTTTTTATTTATTTTTGTTTGAGACAGAGAGAGACAGAGCATGAACAGGGGAGGGTCAGAGAGAGGGAGACACAGAATCCGAAACAGGCTCAAGGCTCTGAGCTGTCAGCACAGAGCCCGACGCGGGGCTCGAACTCACGGACCGCGAGATCGTGACCTGAGCCGAAGTCGGCTGCTTAACCGACTGAGCCACCCAGGCGCCCCTCAATGTTTTTTTTTAAAGGCGGTTAATATTTTTTTCAAAATTTTCAATAGTTATAAAGGGAAATAGATTGATGTTTCTATAAGAGTATTTCTTAAGAGAGCGATCTTTAGCTAAATGGCTTTAGGAAGGCAGGTTATATTTTTTGAACCTAAAACTTTTTTAGAAGCTTAAGCAAAAATAGGACACCTAGCAGTGCTGAGACATTATTGTTTCTACCCTTTCTTATCAAACTTTTGAAGTTTGATGCTAGAAATTTTGATAATAAGTGGATAATAATTTATAATCATATTCAAAATTTTCTCTCAGAAATTCTCCTTCTGTGATGGTAATACCATGCTTTAAGCAGATTTTAACGCTTAGCCATTTGATGTTTGGTCAAAATATATTTTGTCAACCTCTAGTATCTTCTTTTTCTTATGCCCTTTCCTCCAACATCTGCGGAGAGTGTGGGCTCCTTTAGGTAAAAGCTATTTAGCTGCTCATTCACCCATTCATTCATTTATATTAATATAGCAAATATTTATTAAGCACCTGCTATGTGCTGGTAGGCACCGTTTATATGCCCAATCCCTGAAACAGAGTCCAATAGAGCTATTTTAAATTTCTTGAGCACCAGAACTTTTTTTCTGATAAAACCTTATTTAGCAGAAGATGAAAAGTAAGGGACTCATTCATTCATACGAAATATTGTACCTACAAGTGCCAGACACCGTGCTAGGCACTGAGGATACAGTATACCAGGCCAAGTCTCTGCCCTAATGGAGATCACACTGTAGTCTGGGAGAAAGAGATGACAACGAAACTCACAAATCACATGTCGTATCGCAGATGACCACAGAGAAATGTAAGGCACAGTTAAGAGGGTAAAGAGTCCTGGAGCCAGAGGGGTTACTAATTTTATACAAAGGTAAGGCAACCTTTGAGCAGAGATATAGCCATCTGGGTTCATCAGAGCCACTGCGACTATTACTGGAATAAGAAAATTATCATAGGAATTAGACCTTACACAGATAAGGGAGGAGCCGGGGAAGGTCTGACTTATAGTTGGGCGAGAGTCATTCATTGGTCCTCCTGAAGCATCAGCATGCGGTGACAAATTGCAGCTTACAGGGACTCTGGGAAGCCAAGGTGTGCAGCCATGGAAGGGGACCATGAAGAAAGCTCAGGAGAAGGTCGACGGAGAGCTGTTGCTTCTATAGCTACCACCCGTACAGGCCATAGCCAAAGAGTTGGTGCAGGTGGGACTTGCCAGGCACTTCTGGATCCATCCATTACCACATCTGCCCGTAATAACTGTCCTAAAGGAAGGGCCGCTACTCTACTTCGTTTGTCCAAATCTCATGCATATTCTTCTTCTGTCAACTCTAACCTAGAAGGGTATAGGAGCAGGGATTCTGGAAAAGGCGGGTTCCATCTTAGCCGAGTTGGCATAGCTTAATTCAGCAGAAAAGGGAAGGAAGTGAGGAGTTAGCCATGAGCCCTCTGGGAGAAGAGAGCTTTCCAATAGAGGGAGCAGCAGATGCGAAGGCCCAGAGGTGGCACTACACTTGCCATGATAAAAGTAACGATGAACTACACATTTGAACGGCTCGTTGTTTATAGAACTCTTTGAAGCACCTGTGCATAATACTCTGTTCACCCATATTAGTAGACTAAAAACCACAGCCTGGCATAGAACAGAGAGAATACTCAACCAATGATTATTTAATGAGTGAAAAACGTCACAGTGGTCCTACTCTTGGCTTGGTTTTGTTTACCCTGCCCAGCGTTCAAGCCCTCTTCCTATTTGTGGGTAGTCCTCCACAGTGTGGTGTATTGGTAAGATCCAGCATCTTGCCCTCCCCAGAGGCTGAATAGCAGAAACCCTTCCCCCCAACCCCGCACTCCCTGGAAAGGCAAATGAAATGGACACATCCAGGCAGATGATTCCACCTGACCTGGAACCTCAAAGAAATAACCCAAAGACATGAGATGGTGTTAATTGTCCTCAGTCCAGATGACGGCAGCAAGAGTCCAGCACCAGCACATGTCAAGTGGCCATCATGGGGGAGTGGTGAGAACAGTGGTGGTGCCATTGAAGTATCTTAACCAGTCTGTGCCCAGGACATGAGCGTGGCTGTGTTCCCTACTCCCCTGCCTCCTTTATTCATACCGAATTTCCCCCGAATTCTGTTACCTAATACCCTTCTGGTGCATTATTTTTCCACAGTCGACCAGAGTGAGTTGTTACTTGCAACTGAGTGTCCAGGAATGAGCTGCAATCCAGAAAGCTTGAGAGGATGAGGGATGGACATCTAGAGGGACAGGAATTTTGGATCATCTATCTAATCTAAGGGAGCTAAAGGCAGAGTAATTGCCATTCATCGCTAGGAATAGACATTGAGAAATTTATGGCAGGCGGTAACAAACGATAATCACAACAATGACTAAACTATTGGCTGAGGGCACACTAAGAGCAAAGTTTGGAGGACCATCATACTAGCCCATGACCCATAACACTAGGACCATAAAACATGCATGTGGGATTCAAGGACCACATTGGAAAGCCACCAATAGCTCAAAGAAAGATAATTACAAACTCAAATCCCTAAATTCTCTGCTCAAGGTACAGACTAAGATCTGGGAAGCTTTCATGCCTTGGGCAAGAAAAGAGTCCTTTAAAATGTACATCTACAAAGCTGAGGCAGAGAGAGAGCAAATTCAGCCCAAGCCTTGGGCTAACAAAGCAGCATATAAAATGAATTCCCATCTTCACCATACCCGTTGTCTCTTGTGTAAAAGTGAGGGTACAGAGGAAAAAAGAAGGCTTCCCTAGAAATTGCAAAGGAATGCAAGGAATGCTTTCAAGGGTACCTTGGAAGTCCAGAAGCACCAATCAAGGTAACTACCTTTCTCCCACCATTGTCTTCAGATTCATAATTAGAATCAAATAAATACATGAGTGCTTTAGAGAATGAAAAAGAGGGAGTTTCAAAGTCAAACCTGAGGTGAGAAGCACAAAAAGCTGGAGAACAAGTGTAGAGATGAACTTTGAGAGTGCCTCAGCCAAAGGGAGAAAAACGTTAACATATCTTGCTGACATTATCGGTAGCCTATCCTTCCAGGGACTCTGGATTCAAAGTCTTTGGGGGACGGGAATGCTAGAGTGGATTCATCAGGGGTGACCGCCCACTCCCTACCAGCGATTGCATTGTTGATCTGAACACAGTCTCTTAGCAAGACTTAAGATCTGCATTGATGAAGAGAGTGCCAGCATCACTGAAGAGTGGTTTCATGGTGTTTTTCTCTAGGCCGGGGATACTGATGGGTCAAGTTCCGGGTAAAATGGAGTCACGAATTTCTCTGGGAAGAGGAAACACCAGTGGGGACGATTAGAAGCATTTCACCTGCATTTGTAAAGTAGGCGTGGTTACCATAATAAGCAGCAAGTGGCTGACTTGCAGGGACAAGAGTGGAAGGTGCCATGACCTTGGGATTCCTTAAGCCCCAAAGAGACTGGTATCTCAATAAGGACCTACTTGATTCGCATACTTCTAGGTTTTATGACACCGAGGTATTATGCTACTAACATTGTTGCCATCCCCAATGCAATTTGGGTATCTGAACAAACCCAGGGCTCCTTGCATGGACGTATGGCCAAGTAGCCTTCAAAAGGGAAGCATGAATCATGTAAAAATATTGAAAGTAGGCCCTGTAACTCTTTCTCCTAGCCTTCCCCAAAGAGACCTGTGTCTTTTCAACAGGGTGTATGTACCTCTGAGGAATGACTAGGCAGTGGCCTTAATTAAACACTAAGTCCTAGGACCGAGAACCTCCTGCAGCCTAGCAGGTAGAATGAGAACTATTAAATCTATTTAGAGGCCAAGTGATAAATGGAATGTTGACTCAATTTTGTTTCACGGTAAGTTCAGTGGAAACTCCGAATCTGTCCTGGAATTTCTAAATACAGTGTTCGAAACATAGTCTCAGGAACTCACAGATCCACATGTTGGCCTCCTAATCCATGGAGAAGGAGCCAAAAAGGAAAGGCCAAGGGGAAGCCCCTAAAGGTCCCCCGTCCCTAGCAAAGGGGGCAGCAGTCACTGAGATTAGTGTCTTGATCAAAGAACTGGGAGATACCATAATGATGATTATGATCCCCACCACATCCTCAGTCCCTGCCAATTTGCACAACTCTGGGGTACCATTTAGATAAATAATATACTGTGATCGACTCTCCAAGAATTATTTGATGAGGCGGAGGCCCTTGAATTATTCAGTTAGGCTCATATAGAAGATACAGGACTGGGGCACCTGGGTGGCTCAGTCAAGTTAAGCAACTGACTTCAGCTCGGGTCATGATCTCACAGTTTGTGGGTTTGAGCCCCACGTCGGGCTCTGTGCTGACAGCTTTGGATTCTGTGTCTCCCTCTATCTCTGCCCCTCCCTCACTCCCTCTCTCTCTCTCTCTGAAAAATAAACATTAAAAAAAATTTTTTTTTAAAAGATACAGGACTTTTGGAACCATACTCTGCTGCTAAAATTGCCCGTGTCATCTAGAATATAGATGATGAGAATCACTGGTCTCTGGAAGAAAGCAGTCTCCTTCCCATCAGAATGTGGAGAGTTCATGATTTGGAATTTCCACCTTCACTGTATATTTGGAGAAAATGCAAACAGAGAGCAAAGTGACCCATCCAGGTTCACACAGCCCTCAAGAAACAGCACCAAGTCTAACCCCCTCCCCGTCTCCTACCCTGTGTGAAAGCGCCTGGAGTTCCCCAAGTTCATGCGTAGGTGCAAAGTGCAGGCTTTGAGCCCCGGCAAGAAGAGAATATGTTTTCTGGGAAAGACAAGAGAGAGACAAAAATAAAAATCAAGATTTGACTGCCAGCCATGAGTGATGCTCAGGATGCAATTTCTTCCCAAATCTGACATCATTTGGGAGCTTACTTTCAATCGAATGTTGTTTAGAGTCAGTAGGGCTAATACCAAGGGAGCCCAGCCCGACAGATGCCTTTTCCTCTTTAGTTTCCAAGAAAGCAGATGGCGGCAGCCAACTCCCCAGGTGCCCGAGTGTGCAGTCGAAACTTCTCTGGGCTTGGGAACGGGCCCAATCCCACAGACTCATCATCGGGGTAGGGAGATGATTCAATCCAATGACACTGGCCATAACCATTTGAGAGTCTTTTATGATGTGGTCCAACTGTACATCAGGGACTTGGCCAAGATGTAAAGGGATTTTTTGAAGACTAGCCCCCCTCACTTCTAAATAAGTAGAACATTGGAAACATTCTTTAAACCACCTGGGCCCTGGGATCGAATTTCATCATGAACTTTATAACATAAAAGTCTTAGAAATAACATACCACATTAGCAGCTAAGGATGTGTTCAGGTCCTGTGACAAATGCACTCTCAGAGTAGAAAGGGGGGCCAGTGAGAAGGAAGGGAGTACAGAGGGTTCTCTGAGGTTACACCTGGATGAAGAGAGGAAGTTAGCAAGGGTCTCCATGGAGCTTTGAGAAGACTAAAAAGATCCCCAGAGTGTGCTCTGAAGCCAGGGGGCTCTGGCTGTTTCATACTTCTGGCGGGGCCAAGAGAGGGGGACACCAATATTGGGACCAGTAGTCACAACGCCCCAGAGAGATGATGGCCCTCTCTACAATAAGTTGCTCCCTGGGGAGGTGCTTGTGTCAGGTCGTGGGGACCATAGGGTGACAAAGAGTAGCTCCCAAATAGATTGTCTTCACCTTCGCTAGTCTTGACTGGTACTTTGCTGCTCCTCTCCTGGCCAGCTCATGTCCCACCTTCCATTACAAAATATTTGTATCCGTGGGTAACCCACATAAAGCCAAAAGGTCTCATGGTCCTGTGTATATAAGATGCCACATCAAAGAAACCTTGGTCTCGCTCTGAAAACTTTGAATAGTTATGGACAGTTGCATTGCTAATTTTGTCAAAGACACACACTGGAAAATTTGCACAGCATCCCAAGCAGAAATCCTTCTGAAAAATCACCTTTAGATGTATCCCCTTCTCTTCAAAATTTCCTCCTCATAGAAAATACTGAAATTCCACCTCCTTCTCTCTCTCTGTCTCTCTCTCTCTCCCTCTCTCTCTGCACCCAAGTGCTTCTCTGGTTTGCTGTTGGCCCAGTTCCATACCACTCCTGCCCCCTTAACCTGTCATCTTGCCACCACAGGAAGTCCCCTGGGAGACGTGGTCTGGATCCCTGCTCTGCTCTGTCTCTCCTGGAAGCAGCCATCTTTTTATTCATGACGTGTATCTCTCTGCTTGCTTGGAAACTCCATGGGGTCAGGGCTGCCTCTAACTGTTCTCTCTGTCCCCTCTTGTTGCCTGATGGCAATTAGTACATAGTAAAGCACAATGAATGTCTGTTTCTGCAGCAAAGTCATGGAGTGATAGAGGACGGGGGCCTTTTCTGCTTACCTCTCTTGAAACTCTGACCTTTAGCACCTGCCACCCCTCACCCACAGTATACCAGTGGGTATTAATTTCCTAGGCCTGTTGTAACAAATTACCACAAATGTGGCTGCGGTTTAAAACAACAGGAATACATTCTTTCACAGTGCTGGAGGCAAGAAGTATAAAATCAGGGCATTCGGCAGAGCCATGCTCCCTCCCCAGGCTCTAGGGGAGAATCCCTCTTCCCTCTTTGAGCTTCCAGCATACCTGGAAGGTAGGCTTGTTCCAGCATACCTCCAATCTCTGCCTCAGTCCCCACCGGCCCCTTCCCTCTGTGTCTCTCTTCTGTTCACGTAGCCATCGTCTTATGAAATCACCAGATTTAGGACCCACCCTCATCCAGCATAACCTCATTTTAACCTAACCGATTATGTCTACAGAGACTCTATTTCTAAATGGGGTCACCTTCAGAGATTCCACGTGGACATGAATTTAAGCGGGACAACCCAGCCGACCAGGAAAAAATGAAAACAATGTTTTGAGGCAGACAGATAAAAGGATGCTTTTTTTTTTTTTTTCATGAGCTATTCTGCCCTATAGTGAACCTTGCTTCCGTTGCAAGGTGTAACTAAGTGTTTCAACAAGTAAAAACTTTGTGTAGTACATTACACAGGACATTCCTACCCCTTCAGTCTCTTGGTCCTGCTACAAGAGGCTTGCGTCCCATGCTTTTCCATCTGAGGGCCACAGATTAACTCACGTTTGGTGTGGCCTAAAGCTCCCATGGTTTGCCTTTGTGAAGGCCCAGTTAGGAAAAAAGAACACAAAATTTTGAACACAAAATTAGTCTCGAGAGTGGATATTTATTTAGCATGAGAAAATAAATCACAAGCGACACATTTTTAAAAGCTGGCAAAGACCATAATATCCTCAATTTTTGTTTTTCTTAATCAGCTTTTTACCTATACTTTTGGCTACATCATCTTTTATGACCTCTCCGTAGAGTAATAATTTTGTAATATCTTCTGCAGAGGGAACAGAAAGATAGTTAAGTCTGTCTTCCTCCGGCATGGACTCTTCAAATTTGTTTTTATTATGGATAAGATAGAGAAAGTCTCCACTTCACACCTCGTTATTGAGAATGTCCTATAAATTATCAGGATTATCATCAAATTTGGGTAAGTCTCTACAAAGTTTCTTTCATATATGAGCTGTGGGATTTCAGAACATTTCAAGTTTTATGCTGTATGACTCATCTTCAACATTTTTGAATTGATGACATTAATTAACCAGTTTGACGTTGATGTCCTTGTACGTCATATAAAGAGTTTTGTGTTACTAAAAACGGGCCTTTCACCAAATCAAGCTGAATGAAATTACTGCTCATGTCAACAGAGCCCAATGAAAGGGCACAATGAATCCATAAATATGAAGCCACACTTGACCTTTGACCTTTGCGCATTCCCTTGAGAGTACAAATTATCTTATTCTCCACCATTTTTATCTTTTCTCCTCCAATTTCTGTTCAAGGGTATCCCGAACCTCATGATCTTCTCTTTGGCTATGTTGTCAACTTCACTCTCTATATTTCCCCAGCTATCAATGATTCTTTACCCATCGCCCAGTATGACCAGAAGAGATTTTAATTAGCCCTCGACTTAAAGTTTCAACCGGTATCCTTTTCAGTTCATATTTCTGGCTTCCACCGAGATAGCTCCTTCTCGTAAGATTTGAATTCAGGTATACTCAGTAATTCTAAAAAAAAAAAAAAAAAAAAAAAAAAAAAAAAAAAAAAAACATGTACAAAATCAATCCCAAATCAGGGCATGCCAAGAGAAATTCCAGTGCGCTTTAAAAATTGCCTCTGTGTTTCATTGAGCTACATAATTACATCATCAACTTATTCTCAAACTGCATACAGCGACTTGTTGATACGTGCAGGGGTGGTGTCCCCGAGATACTTGTCCATACAGCCTATTTTGTGGCCTGGGCGATAATTTTAAGTACAATTTCTTCCGGAACTGACACACACTTTGTGCGAACCAGATGGGTCAGACCCCATTTAGATCAGATACACTAAGATGGGATCCGAGACCCTGGGATGCCAAAGATAGGAGACGTGGCACTGACATACCCACTTTCAGTACCGGTACGTAGAGGTCGTGCCCTGTGACTGCAGGAATGCCCATAAATTCTACTGATGCAGTTCGTGCAAGGGGCATTTATCATTGCGCGTGCGGCCTCGTTGAGTATATGCCTAACAGGGAAGAACTTCCATGTTGACTAGGTGCCGAGGAGAACCAAATCCACTACTTAACAATTTTGAACATCTGATGTCTTCAATATTTTCCACGGACTAGCTTCTGGCCCCACAGATTGCAAATAGCGTTTCTCCTCCACTGTCCGTACGTTTCTGCTGCTGCAGAATAGCACCTGTGTTCACGTCAGGATCCCACCCCTGGCCCCGCCAGAGCAGAGTGAGTGGCAGAACTAGTCCCAGAAGTCTTTCCTACACCAGGATGGCGATCATAACTTCGCTACACGTGGAGGGGACAGTGGCTCACAGCAGTTATTCTCACTAACCCCAAGCCAAAGGCGCTGCCAACCCAATGTCCCCTCAGCCAACTCCCAGCGATGCCCGAGGCCTTCTCACACCAGGGGGTGTGTGACATATTGGAAGGTGTAGCGCAGAGGCAGGGGCATGAACTGATTTAAGTGAAATGGCTTCCTTTAGAACATTGTGCAGATTTATATGATGACGCACATTGCTGGAGCCCTTCTCAGAGCCTTGGAAGGCACTTGGACGAACAAGGAGCCCTAAAGCTTAAGGGTAATCTCAAGGTAAATTCGTATCTGCTTGGCAGTCATAAATCCTCTTAACTCAAATTCCAGGAGAAAATGAAATACCCGGGACCACTCCTTTCCCAGACTTGTGTCAGTCTACAAAGATACCTTCTATGTTAGACCCCTGGGACTCAGGAGGCAGGAAATCTCCTCTTCATATGCTGGTAGATAAATGTCCTGGCCCCTTGATGTGTGATTGAGCCCTGTGATCACACCCAGTCCATTTGGTCTACATTGCTCAATTACTACTACCCCAACCATCTTCTGCTCCAAGAAAAGGTGGCACTAAGGACCTTTTGGAATCAAGACTACCTCCCAGGGTGCAGAGAGGAAGGCTTTTGTAAGCTTTTAAAAAATTGAATTCAAAACACTTATTCATTGTCTGCTAGGTGCCGGATGCCATTTCACATACTGGAAACAGAAAAGCAAGCAAGAGTGAGTTTCTGCTCTCACGAAGTTTACATTTTAGTATGTGGAGATGGGTGGACACTAAGAAAGGACAGACAGTAACCAAGTAGGTAAACAGATATCGCACAAGTATATGAGAAAAAATAGTTTTAGGTAGTAAGAGCAATGGAGGAAAATAGAACATGGAAATCAGTGGAGGGGAGGTTGCTATGTTATATAGCACGATTGGGGAAGGTCTCATTGAAGAGATGACATTTGAGATTAAAAAAAAGAAGTCAGCCATAAATCATAAAATACAAGGCTATTGATGAGAGAGAAAGCAAGTGAAAAGGCCCTGAGGCAGGAATAAGCTTAGTAGAGCCAAAGAACAGAACGGGAGACAGTGGGGCTAGAGGAGGTGAGAAGGGTAGAAGACATGGTCTGAGAGGTGGCAAGCGACTGAGCCTGGAGAGTGGCGTCAGCCACAGTATGGAATCAGGTTTATTCTAGGTGTGCTAAGGGGCCGTTGGGAGGGAGGGCTTTGAACGGGAGAGTGGCACGGTCTGGTTTATGTTTTCAAAGCTCGCTTCGGTTCACGGTGCAAACACTTCATTAACAGAGCAGCAAGAAGAAAAGCAGGGAGATCACTTGGGTGGTTGTTTCACGAGTCCAGTAAGAGATCATGTTCTTTTCTTTGTCTGTTCTTTGTCTTAAGGAGGAAGGAAACCAAACATTTTAAATGGGACAACTTGATTCCATGAGGGAATCTGATTCATTCCTGAAAGTTTTCAAACTCTATTCACTTTTTTTTTCCATCTTTCCAAGTATTATTCTATTCTATTCTATTCTATTTTTTTAATTTTTGAGCAGGGAGAGATGTGATTAGCGGCTCAGCCCTGAAGAAGATGTATCTTGCAGTACGTACACATTAATTAGTGAGGGGAGAGCCAGAGGCAAGGAGATTTAGTTAGAAGGCTAATGCACAGTACAGACAAGTAGCCTGCTGTAGGTCAACGGGCTGTCACCACCAAACACTGTTGCAAATCTTTTGTAACTTATCCTAAGGAAAACCCCTGGATGACCTCCAGCCAGTGACCTGGCTTGCAGTCCTGTGTGGCTTTGGCGAGCCACTACCCCTCTCTGCGTCCCCCCCCCAACTTTCCTTATCTATATAATGAGGAGCTTGGATCAAACGATCCCTTTCGGCTCTACATTTCCATGGGCTCTTCACAAATTCATTTCTACATTTGTAAACACTCGGGAGAGACTGATAAGGCACTTTGATTGAAACCAGAAAGCCAAGGTGTCCAGGGAGATCGCACCAGGCTTCTCCAGATGTGGGCCATTACCATCCAGCACGAAGGACCTCCAGGCAGCTCCAACAACATTCAGGAAAATGACTCCGTAACTGGCCATTTTTCCTTGTAAGGTTAAATCAAAGCACGACGGGAACAAACTGTTCTCACAAGGAGATAATATTGTTTCTCCTGGCCTGGCGGTACAGTGGACACAGTGCTTCTGCGGCTCCTGTTCCAGTTTGCCGATCTCCGAGGCAGCCAGCCAGCTGTCTGCTAAGGAGAGAGAAGTGGAAGAGAAAAATAATATGGGAGCCCGATACCTCCCTCCAGCTGAGTGTCTCCTTGCCTCCCTGATGGAACCAGCAGCTGGGAAGACAAAAGCAGAAAGAAAACAAACAAACCAAAATGAATCAAAAACGGGGGCGGGGGGGGGGGGGGGGGGGGGGGGGACGGATAAGGAAATAGGAAAGATGTTAAAAGCAGAAGGCAGGGGCACCTGGGTGGCTCAGTCGGTTGAGCCACCGACTGTGATTGGCTCAGGTCGTGATCTCTCGGTCGATGGGTTCCAGCCTCACATCAAGGCTCATCAGGCTCACGGCTGTCGGCCCGGCTTCTGATCCCCTGCCCACTCTCTCTCTGCCCCTCCCCCGCTTGCACGCTGCCCCTTCTCTCACAACAAATACACCTTTCGAGAAAACAAAAAGCAGGTCTTGGGGAAGGGGCAGCCTCGTGCCTGGCACACGATGGGGTGGAGAACCCAGGTAAGTAAGATCCGCCCCGTCCCCCACCCCGCACCTCGCTCCCATGCCCACGAGCAGCTTCTACCAGCTTGTCTCCTGGGAGCTTTGTCCACTCGCACATTCTGGGGTTGGACCTCCTCGGGGTGGGTCAGATGATTTCCAGGGGAAAAAATGAACACGTTTTGGTATCCGTAACCAGCAGATGCCATGGTGATCACCAACCACAGTGATGTACCTGCACCTGCGTAGGATCGCAGGCAGCTTGTTTGGTCTCCTGGACCCTCAGTTTTCTCACCCGGAAAACGTGGAGAGTGGCATCTACTGTATCCCATCAAATCAAACACACACCATAAATTGTCAGAGCCACCATTTTTTATGTGCATTTAAGAAAACCCATGGGCCATCAAGCCACAAGATAAAGCTCTCTTATCACAGAGATTGTAAGATACAGGTTCATCCTAGAGAATCTATGAAATATGAATCTATGAAAAATGACACCTAGAAGGCCAGCGTGAGCTCTAAAAGTGAGACCGTCTGTGGGACAATGTCCACCCAGTGTGGTGCTAGACACATTTAATGATTATCATTATCATTCTCATCATTAAAAAATCGAGCCCTCGGGGCGCCTGGGTGGCTCACTCGGTTGAGCGTCTGACTTCAGCCCAGGTCACGATCTCACGGTTCATGAGTTCGGGCCCCCGTGTCAGGGTCTGTGCTGACAGCACAGAGGCTGCTTGGGATTCTCTCTCTGCCTTTCTCTCAGACCCTCCCCCCACTTGTTCTCTCTCTCTGTCTCAAAATAAATAAATAAACCTTAAAAAAAATACAGTTTCCTGGGAAGTGGAGTTTGACAATGTCGCTGTGCCCCATCCCCTTTGGCTTCCCTCCACCGGCCTCCCGACCCTCTAGAGCACTTAGCAAATACCCTTTAGGGCGTCAGGATGCTAAGGGCGTCTCGAGCGTGGACTTCATCAGTAGACTTGGTGAGTCACCCTACGCGCCTGGGAAGGAAGCAGAGACCAGGATGCTCCGGTTTTCCCACCAACTGCCTCTGGGCTGCTGGAAGTCTGGCAGGGTTGAGTCCATCATCTGAACTCTGGACCATCAGAGTTTCTGCTGCTCAAACACCAGACCAGGAGATGCCCAGCCTCTCCAATGATTTTGGTTTAAGATTCGTATGCTTTGCTTTCATTCCTCTCTCTTCTCGCTCATATTTTTAAGTTTTTATTTTCTTTTAAAGATATTTTCTTAATCATTTAACAACACATACATATGTGTGTGTGTTTATGTATTTACTTTTTACCTTCCTGTTTTTAGCTTTTTCATTCTTATTTTTACTTTAAAAAATCCTCTTTTTAACATTTTATTTTGAGAGAGAGAGAGACAGAGCACATGCAGGTGTGTGAAGGAGAGAAGAAGGGGAGAGGGGTAGAGAACGAGAGAGAGGGAGAATCTGAATCAGGCTTCACGCTCAGCTTGGAGCCCCACACGGGGCTTGATCCCAGCCACAACCCTGGGATCATGACCTAAGCTGATATCAAGAGTCAAATGCTCAACTGACTGAGCCACCCGGGTGCCCCCTCTTTTTAACTTTTTAACTCATAGGTATGGCCTATAATCATCATCCTTTATGTCTTTTATTTTCATGTTTTTATTCATTGGGGATTTTTTTGGCCTTTTATCTTATCTTAACTCCTGTCCACACTAGCTCATTATTATATTTCAGCTGTTATCCTTTCATTTTACTGGATTTTTGTTATTTTTTTTTAGTTCTCACGGGTGGGCTTTTACTTCAAAATAAGATCATTGAAATGTAAAATTACCTTCTTTCCTACTTCATTTTTTTTTCTTCATCTATCTCTCCCTTAACATTATTCTTTATCTTGTTAGTGTGTTCTTATGATGACATTCAAGAAACATAATCCCTGGGTCACATCAGACATAAAAGATGTACATATGTACACACCCATAGGTATAAATATAAACATATTTACATATATCCACACTACATAATTCCAACGAAACAGGCAAAACAATATATGGTGTTAGAAGTCAAGATGATAATTACTCTGATTGGGGGAGAGGGACAATCCACATCATAGATGGGTCACTGGATGCCTTTGAGATGCAGCTATAGGAGAAACTGTGGGACAGGTGGAGGGAGAAGGCCTTAACTCTTCCTGTGCTAATAAGGATGATTTACTCCCCTTGCCCTCAAACCTTTGAATACTCTAGAATCTATAGGTTAACCTGGGGGTTAACCCAGGGCCCCTGTTCTGTCTGAACAAACACTACACCTGACTTACTTGCAATCTCACCCATTCGTCCGTCCCACCATATAATTGGCTGTGTGCAGTACCATGAACAACGTCTGGCGGGAATTAAATAGCAAATGTGAACAAGATGTCATGTGTGTTTTCATGGCCTGTTTTCTTTTCTCTCTCCCTGCCGGACCCTAAGCTCTGTAAGGAAGGGGGAGTTATATGGAAGCGGGAGTGCAATGGAAGCACGTGACGGGGGTGGGGACCCAACAAGGTGAGGTGTGTGAGGGTGGGGAGAGCATGAGGAAAGCTGTCCAGGGGGGAGTTTGTTCTTAAGTTCCGATCTCTAGGATCTGGGCAGATGGAATGGGCAAGCACAGGGGGAATGATCCGAACTAAGATGCCCGCATGGGAAAGGCCCATAAGTGAGAAGCCTGGAAGTCTTGAGGAACTGAACAAGACTCAGTCTGGAAGGTTTGCAACATTTTGCACACCAGCACTTTAAACTCTGTTGAGTTTTGTCAAATTGCGTCAACACAGGCCACATACTAGGTTGGGCAGATGGCCGGAGGCCTCACCTGAGATGCAAATCCCCTTTTGAGCAACGAGGTAGCTGTGAACATCCACATGGGAGGAGTCCAGGAACAGGTCTGAGCCAGGCTTCTGGCACCCTGTCTGCTGTTATCCTTGTATTTCCAGGTTGCTCCTTCGACCCTCCTGGTGGCCTCTTGGTGTGGTTTTCCCCACAACCTCCCCTTGAGTGGTGGTCAAAGAGAAATGGGGTTAAACTGCCCCCCTGAGTACAAAACTTAGACTGAGTATCCCATACCCACCCACAGTATTGGAACCCAAGGTACCCCTGGGCTTTGGACCCACTGGAAAAGGGCATGGGGAAGGGCACCTGGGGGGCTCAGTCAGTTGGGCGTCTGACTCTTGATTTTGGCTCAGGTCATGGTCCCAGGGTCATAGAACTGAGCCTTGCATTGCATTGGGCTCCACATTGACTATGGAGTCTGCTTGAGAGTCAGTCTCTCTCTCTCTCTCTCTCTTTCCCTATGCCCCTCCCCCACTCACACACTAGCACTCTACCTCTCTCTCTCTCTCTCTCTTAAAAAAAAAAAGCAAAAAAAAAAAAAAAGATCTGGGTGTCTAGGGAAGAAATTAAGACTGTTCTTCACTCCTTTTCCAAGCTCCCCAAGGGAGCTGTTCTGTATACTATAAACTCTAAAGCAACCGTTAAAATGACAAAACAAAGAACAAAAAGATATAACGAATAAGCCAAAAAGGAGATAAAATAGAATCATAAAAAAATATTCAATCCAAAAAAAAAAAGGCAGAAAATAAGGGAAGAGGGAATGAGGAACAGATGGGACACATATAAAACACAAAGCAAGATGACAGACTTAAACTTAAGTGTATTAATAATCACATTAAATGTGCATGTCTGCATAAACATACCGGCACACTTATGAACAGAATTTTAGCAACTTAAATTTAAAAACATATTTAAAAAGTCAATGTATCATGACCAAATGGGTTAATCCCAGAAATGCAAGGTTGTTTCAGCATTCAAAAAAATCAGTCAATGTAATTCACTGTATGAATAAACTAAAATATACATACCTATCTCAATAGATACAAAAAAATCATCTGACCAAATCCAGCATCCATTTCTGATGTAAACTCTTAGCAAACCACAAAAATGATGGAACTTCTTCAGTCTTATTAAAGGGCATCTATGATAAATCTGCAGCCAAAATCACCCTTAATGGTAAAAGACCGAACACTTTCCCCCCTAAGTTCAGGCACAAGGCAGTGATGTCTACTCTTACGTTACTCTTAACATTGAACTGGAGCTTCATGGAAGTATAATTAAACAAGAAAATCAAATAGAAGGCATCCAGCCTGGAAAAGATTAAGTAAAACTGCCTTTATTCACAGATAACATAACCATCTCTGTAGGAAATTGTAAATACTCTACAGAAACACTATTAAAACTACTGCATTTAGCAAGCTGGAAGAATTATCTGTATTCAAAAATCAATGAACAGTTAGAAAAAAATTGTAATGTAATTTATCATAGCATCAAAGTGTATATTTATGAAATACCTAAGGATAAGTATAACAAAAGCTGTGAAGAACCTCTACACTTAAAACTACAAAATACTGTGGAAGTTAAACAAGACCTACATCAGTGGTGAGATACACCCTGTTCATAGTTTAAAAGACTCGATATTGTTTAGATGTCGATTCTCCCCATTTGTCTTATTGACTCAACACATCCCAACCAAAATTCCAGCAGGTTTTAGTTTGTTTTATTGTTGTTGTTTTTTGCAGAAATTGACAGGCTGATTCTAAAATTCGTAGAGAAATGTAAAGGACCTAGAATAGCCAAAACAACTTTGATGAAGAACAAAGATTCAGGGTTATCACCATCTAATTTCAAGAGTTATTATAAAGGTACAGTAATCAAAGCAGTGTGATATTGGCATAAATAAACAAATAGATCAATGGAATCAACCAGAGTCCAAAAATAGACCTGCATATACACAGACAACTGATTTTCTTACAAAGAAGCAATGGCAAATCACTGGAGAAAGGATAGCCTTTTCAAAAAATGGTGCTGCAGCATTCACATGCAAAAAAGTGAACTTTTATCTATACCTCGTACCATATAGAAAAATGAACTCAGATATGAAAACCTAACGTAAAGCCTAAACCGTCTACTCACAAAAATTAACTTGAAATGAATTTAAGACTTAAATATAAAGACTAACTCCTAGAGGAAAACGTTGGCAATAAGCTCCTTGACATTGGTCTTGGCAATAATTTTTTGGATATGATACCAAAGCGGGAGCAACAAAACCGAAAATAAGTAAGTGGGACTTCGTCACACTATAAAGCTTCCGCACAACAAAAGAGTCAACAAAATGAAATGGTTACCTCTAGCATGGGAGAAAATGTTTACAAGCCATATACTGATAAGCAGCTAATATATAAAATGTATAAGAAATTTATGCAACTCAATAGAAAAATACAAATAATCTGATTTTAAAATGGGCAATGAGACTAGACAGACATTTTTCCAAAGGGAAAAAAAGTAGGTATATGGAAAAGTACTCCACATCACTAATCATCAGGGAGACGCAAATCACTATGAGATATTCCCTCATACCGGTTAGAATGGCCATTATCAAAAAGATAAGAAATAACAAGTATTAGGGGCGCCTGGGTGGCGCAGTCGGTTAAGCGTCCGACTTCAGCCAGGTCACGATCTCGCGGTCCGTGAGTTCGAGCCCCGCGTCAGGCTCTGGGCTGATGGCTCGGAGCCTGGAGCCTGTTTCCGATTCTGTGTCTCCCTCTCTCTCTGACCCTCCCCCGTTCATGCTCTGTCTCTCTCTGTCCCAAAAATAAAAAAAAAAAAAAAAAAACAAAAAACAAAAAGAAATAACAAGTATTAGGGCAAGGATGTGGGGCAAAGGGCACACTTGTACACTGTTGATGGGAGTGTAAATTCATACAACCACCGTGCAAAACAATATGGAGTTTCCTCCAAAAAATAAAAATAGAACTATATGATCCAGCAATCCCACTTCAGAAATCCCACATAAAGAAAATGTGAATCAATAGTTGTGAAATTAAAAAAAAAAAAACTAAACTATAAAACTTTTAGAAGATAATATAGGGGAAAGTCTTTGTAGTGTTGGGTCAGGCAAAGATTTCCTAGATATAACAGCACAACCATGACCCATAAAAGAACAAATGATAAGTTGATAGACCCGATTTTTAAAAAAATGAGAAGTCACAGAGAGAAAACATTCTCAAAGACAAATCTGATAAAGAACTTGTATCTGAAATACAAAAAGAACTCTCAAAACTCAATAGTAATAAAACAAAAGCTCTAGTAAAAAATCAGCAGGGACACCTGGGTGACTCAGTCAGTCGAGCATCTGACTTCAGCTCAGGTCATGATCTCGTGTTCTGTGAGTTCGTGCCCTGCTTTTGGCTCTGTGATGGCAGCTCAGAGCCTGGAACCTGCTTGGGATTCTGTGTCTCCCTCTCTCTGCCCCCACCCCCACTCATGCTCTGTCTGTCTGTCTCTCTCTCCCAAAAATAAATAAACATTTAAAAAAATTTTTTTTAATCAAGAGAAGGTTTAAACATGCACTGCACATAAGAAAATGGATGTATGTCAAATAAGCACATGAAGAGATTCTCGACATCACAGCCATGGGGAAATGCAAATGAAAAAAAAAAACAGTAAGATACGACTACACATTGATTAGAATGGGTAAAATTAAAAAGACTGGCTGTACCAAATGTTGACCAAGATTTGAAAAACTGAAACTTTAACACACTGATGGTGGAAACGTAAATGCTATAACCACTTTGGAAAACAATTTGGTAGCTTCTTAAAATGCTGAACGTACAGCTACCATATGATTCAGCCAAGCTACTCCTAGGTATTTACACAAGAGAGAGAAAAACAAAACTTAATCCATACAAAGACTTGTACATGAATGTTCCTAGCAGTTTTCTTTGCAATAACCGAGAATTGGAAAAATCCCAAATGTTTATCAGCAAAGAGGTCATTGAATATAAAAGCTGTGGTCTATCCAGACAACGGAATACTACTCAGTGATAAAAGGGAACAAAAAGTGATAAAACATGGATGAATCCCAGAACAATAATGCCGGGTAAAATGAGCTAGATTTTTAAAAAGAGTACACTATATAATTGCCCTTATGTAGAATTCCTATAAAAGTAAACAAATTTACAGTGACAGAAAGCAGATCAGTGGAAGTCTAGGATTTAGAGATTTAAGGAAAGGAGAGCCAAGAGGAAGGGATTACAAAAGAGGATGAGGAAACTTTTGGTGGTAATGGATGCACCTGCTATCTTGATTGTGAAAAGGTCCTATGGATACACACATATGTCGAAACTTACAAAAGTGTACTCTTTACATACATGCAGTTTATTGTTATGGCAGTTATATCTCAATTTTTTTTTGAAAAAAAGGAAAGAAAAGTCCCCCAGTGGTTTCATCTCCTCACACTGCCATTTGAATTTTATTCAAATGCCTAATTGTGGTCCACAGACTCTACCTATCCTGGCCCGTGGGTAACCTTTCTCACCTTATCTCATACATTCTCTCAGTCACAATGGCCTCCCTCTTCCTCCCGTCAAGCCCTTTCACACTCCAAAGACTTTCACTTGTTTTTCCCTTTTCCCCAAGACATTCCCTTGACTGGCTCTCATCTTCAGTGCTCAGCACACCCATCACTCCTGAGTGAGGTCTTCTGCAAGACTCAGATCAAATAGGTCCCATAGCACCATTCCCCTCTGCCATGAAGGTCTCCCTTCCTTCAAAACATTTATCACTATCTGAAAGTAGCTTATTTATTACTACACATTTACTATCTAGCTCTCCTTCCCCCCCCCCCCCAAAAAAAATCCATTCTTGAAGTGTTCTTTTCTACTTTGTTCAATGCTTTATCCCCAGTGCCTAAATTATTCCTGGGCACATGGTAGAGGCTTAGAAAATATTTTTGAACAAATGACTAATTTCAGAACACCACTGAAGTCTTGAAAATAAAAGCCAACAAAGTGTTCACTTTTCATTAAATATTAACACTTTAGACATGTAAGAGAGCTTGGTTTTAGAGCATTTATCTTCCTAATTCATATTCTTAATCCATCCATCTTTCTGACTTTCAGGAATGCTTACTTTTCTCTGTTGACAAGCCAAGATCAGCTTCCTTGACATATATAAACTCCAGGCTGCTTTCTGACTGGGTCCCCATGATGCCCCCTATGATATTGTAATTTATCAAAAACTCAAGTTTAAAATAAAGAATTCAGGAGAGATTCCTTGTCTAAAAATGGAGGGCCCATGGAGGCAAACGCAAGTATTCTGACATGGATGAAGTGTTGGGTTGGAGGGAAGAAATGATATAATATTTTATGTTGATCTATGAGCGAAGCAGAACCACTGTGTATGATGAATGGTGTTTGTCTCCTCTCTCTAAACGTGAAAGCTGAGGAAATCTTCTAATGTCAAAATCCATGTTCTTTCCAGTGAGGGGGGAGTAGCTACAGGTAAAGCTAGAACAGGAGAAAGACTTCTGTTATCAGCCACAATAAATTAAGTTATGCTACCATATTCAGCCCCAAATCTCAGTGATCAAGCACAAAGTTTAGTTCACGTCAAGTTCCCTTGTCAACCCAAGCATCTACGTAGGACAGCTTTCTTCTGGGTCCGTTCACATTCAAGGATTCTTCAATTTTACGGCACCTCCATTTTGATGCATTCTTTCGTAAGACGAACCACGGAGAACGGATCTCTAGTTCTGAAACATTTTCACCTAGAAATCACTTAGGTCAGTTCTACTCATGTTTTATCGGCCAAATCAAACTTCATGGCCTTGGCTAATGTCAAGGGGCTGAAAGGACAACTCCACGTACCTGAAAGGAGGAGAACAGAAATACTAGTGAAGGTTTTCTCAGGTTTCAATCGTGGAAGACCTTTCACTTCACCTGAAGTGAGGGGACCTTAAACAGCCAGTGTACAACCATGGAAGGTTTGGAGCATTGAGTGGCATTGTCAAGAATTAAGGCTCCATGAAGCCCTGAAACAGCGATCTCTAATCCCACGAGGCCGGATATCAACCTAGGAACACCTAGAAATATTGATGGCGTTGATGCCTGTGAACTCACACACCTCTGTATCTAAGCATTTGAATGTAAGGCAAAGACCCATCTCATCTTGATGTAAGTAAAGGTTGGCACAGGTCTATCTGCCCAACTCTGCAGGTGGGAACCCTCTAGTCACATCCCCACCTCCAGCCAGTTATTACTGCCCATACCCCCAGCACTGCCAAAACATCTTCCAAACAGCTGGGGGTTCTCCTTGCTGACTTTGCAAAAGCCCCTCTTAAATTCCTCTTCTCTCAGAAAGTGACTCTGGCCAAGTGCTGAGAAGTTCACACCAGATGGGATGCATTTACACAGAACCAGGGCCAAAGAACACCCATCTCTTTGTGCGTGGCCACAGCCTGGGCAGAAAACATCGTCTGAGGCTTTGCTTTTCACACCTGTCAGATGTACAGCCCCGTGTGTGCATGCACTTTGGTGAAAGAGACTTCCCTGATTAAGAAAATATTTCCGAACAAATACGCAGTTAGA
Organism: Panthera uncia; assembly: GCF_023721935.1. Lineage (NCBI taxonomy): Eukaryota > Metazoa > Chordata > Mammalia > Carnivora > Felidae > Panthera > Panthera uncia. The sequence goes on from NW_026057585.1 coordinate 60,751,850, forward strand.
TATTTTTTCTACTACAACACCATCCCCTTCGTCTTCATGATCTTGAATCAAAGCCAAAAAGATGTTCTCTAGGCATGTGGCTTTGAAAGTTAGAGCTTGGATCTGTCCATTCTGTGTTTAATTTATGAGAGAAACATGTCCTGACTACAATCACGTGCTAGTTACAGTCATTTCTTTTTTCCAGGGCCTTTCTCTGTGGGGTTGGAATATTTGGCTTCAAGTTCAGGTCTCTCCTATTTGGAAGATACGATGCTGCAGGTGGGGTTTCCTGGGAGGTGGGCTCTGAGATGGAAAGATGCACGCAGGAGGTTTACTAGGGCACTCTCCATCTATAGCTGTCGAAGGGAGGAAACGATGCAGGATGGGGTGAAGGGGTGAAGGAAAAGCCAGGCCGCAGAAAAGGCTCCAGCTGACCCCAAAGTCATTCATTGCTGAAGGGGGATCTAGGTGGCACATGACAGCATCCACTACATATTTTATATCCACATCTAGAGTTCAAGTTAGGCAATGTGATGTCATGGGGTGGCCCTGGACCAAATGAGCACTAGACAAAAAGATGGGTGATCCGTGGTCAAGCAGAACTGAGTAACTCAGGCAATCATAAGGACGCTGTACCCCAATAAAGATTAGGACTCCAGTGACGCCCTCAATGTTTGTGATCCTTCCCTAAACTCCATAACACACAGTCCCTCCCTGGCCAGTGCCCAGCTTGCACCGGCCTGTAAGTGCAAGCTGGGAATAGGTTTGTCTTGGCCTGACACTTGTGATCCCTTTCCTGGAAAGCTGATGTCAGCTAACAAAAAGCCTGCTGCTGTAGACCACCCTGTGCCTTTAAATCAGACTAACTCACCCAGTCAACTCACTAACACCAACATGGACAATCGTAAGTACTCCAACCCCTTTCACTTTGCTCAGGATCTTACTCTGGCTCCCAGATCCAAGCATTCACCTGGCTTGGAGATTTCCTTCACCCTGCTGGCCTCTGGGAAGAGCTAGAGGAATGTGAATTTCCCAGTCGGGGTCCTCATTCTCTATGCTTCCTGCTCAACATCACTCTCTTAGTCCTTCATCCCCTAGACACGTCAGGGAACCTCTGCGTGCAAGCTCAGACGTACCTGGTACTGTGGCTTGAATTATGTCCCCCCCAAATGATATGTTGACGTCCTAACCTCCAGTAACTAAAATGTGATCTTATTTGGAAGTAGGGTCTTTACGGAAGTAATTAGGTTAAAATGGGGTCATTTGGGCAGGCCTAATCCAATATGACTGGTGTCTTTATAAAAAGGGGCAATTTGGACACAGTCCCCCACGTAGGGAAAATGCCACGTGAACATGAAAGTAGAGAGCAGGATAATGTGTCTATAAGCCAAGGAATGCCAAAGATTGCCAGCAAACCTTCAAAAAGTAGGGGAGAGGCATGGAAGAGATTCTCTGTCACACAAACCCTACCAACACTCTGATCTTAGACTTCCAGCCTCCAAAACCATGAGACAATACATGCCTGTTGTTTAAGCCACCCACTTTGTGGTACTTTGTTATGACAGCCCAAGCTGACACACTTGGGAACCTTGCCCACTCACAGCCTGCATCCTGGCCATCGTTCCAGAAGGTCCTACCACAAGCCCCCCGGGGACAGGGAAACTAGACATTACACCAGGGTCACTGGGCCATCAAGTCACAGAGCTGGCAAGAGCACTGCAGAAGCTAAGTCATCTGCAGATCAAAACTGCAATGAGCCTATCACCTGACACCCATCGGAATGGCCACTACCGAACCCCAGAAAATAACAAAGTGTTGACAAGGATGCGGAGAAATCGGAATCCTTGGGAACTGCTGGTGGGAATGTAAAAATGGCATGCTGCGGAAGACAGTATGAAGTATATGAAGTATAACGAACTGAACCAGAATTACTATATGATCCAACAATTCCACTTCTGGCTATAGATCCAAAGGAACTCAGAGCAGGATCTTGAAGAGATACCGGCATACCCACATTCACTGCAGTATTATTCACAATAGCCACGAGGTAGACGTAGCACAAGTACCCATCCGCAGACGAATGGATACACTGTGGTAGCTACACAGTCACCCAGAAAATTAAGGAGATCCTGTCACGTGCTCCAACATGGTTGACCCTTGAGGACCCTAGGCTGAGCGAAATGAGCCGGTCGCTAAAAGACAAATACTGTATGATCCTACTTACATGGGGAATCTGCAGTAGTCAAAATCATGGAAACAGAAGGCAGAGGAATGTTTGCCAGGGGCCGGGGGGAGGGGAGCACGGGGAGCTATTCAACGGGTATTGAGTTTCAGTTTCACAAGGTGAAAAGTTCTGGAGATCTGTTACACAATAATGTGGATACAGTTAACACTACTAAACTGCACACCTAAAAATTAAGAGAATAAACTTTACGTTATGTGGTTTTTTAACCACAATTAAAAAGAAAAAGAAAGAGAGGCTGGAGGCCAGGTCATCTGGCTCCTGGCCCAGCACTCTTTTGCATGGTACTCCACCTCTCCATGCCTGCAGCAGCCACCCAGGGAAAATGCCGTGGGGACATGAGAGCAGAGATCTGGGTGGTGGTGGATCTAGAAGCGAAGGAATGCCCAAGACTGTCAACAAAGGCCTTCCATGTCCATACTTTGCAAAAGCACACGGGACCAATTGGTCCCTCAACAAAAGCACTGCCCGTCCATTGAAGCCAGTAAAGTAGGAAAGGGGGCATTCGTTGAACCCCAACCGGGGGGCTCAAAGTAGACTTCATCTGACCTCAGCAACACTATTGACAGTCCTCATTTCCCCATCTTGTGGATGTGTGAAGGAGGAGGTGAAGGGACCTGTTCCAAGCCCTCCCCCCCGACCAGCCGACGGGACGCTGACCTGGAACCTCCTCCCACCACCCCGGTTGCCCATTTGATGACTACTTAGCAAAATCACTTGGCTTACGGAGCTTTTAGGAGTCTTTCAAAGGGGTAACTGGAACTCTCTCTCCGCCACACACGCTCATCTGTGTGCTCATCTGGTTGATTTTTTTTTCTTCTTCTTTTTTTTCTGGAAGAGAAAACTGATCAGCTAGCGAAAAATATTTTCCTTAGAGATCATTCAAGGTATTTGGCAATTGGGATTGCCAAACATCGCAAGAGAGAAAGAAGTACGATGTGGGGCTGAGGGTAAAAGTAAACATTCAACTGGTCCTGAGAGGCTTGGGAAAAGCTTCAGGGACGGCTCCCTTGCCACCGCCCCAGACGTTCACACAGCCTTTCGAGTTGGCAGACCCTGGGGAGGCTGCACCAGGGTGGCCAAGGCCGCCTCTTGCCAATCTCGGTTACCCTCTCAGATCCTGCCCACTGAAAACAAACCCACTGCTCCCACCCCCAAACCTTGGTGTGTTCGGATTTCTTTCCCTCTTGCCAAAACCTGATTTCCTGTTTCTAAGAAAAAAAACTTTTAAAATGCCCCTTTAAAAAAATCTCCTTAAGGCAGCTTACACATCAAAGAGCTCTTAGAAAGTAGGGTTCTGTTTGGTTAAGTGCACATGAATCAGAAAACATTCCGATTAAATTTCCCCTTTTAAGTGCTAGGGATTTTTACTGGGCTCGGGCAAAAGGTTTCGGGACAAACCATAGACTCTTGGGTGGAGGGTGGCTAGGAACTTATGCTCATGGCAGAGATGAGGAACCAGAGGCCCAGAGAGGGAAAGTGATTTTCTAAGGCCTCCTGGCAAGGAAGCATGAGAACCAAACCCTAGCCTGGGCTCTTCACTCCTGGCCTGGTGGTGTTTCCACACTTCTGTCAATTTCTCTTTAAATTGGAAATTGTAAGATGTTTTTCAAGGTCAAAGGTGATTTAAAGTGTGACACATTCAGCATAAAGCTAGTTACTGATCTCACTGAAAAAAAAGGTTTTTTTAATGTTTACTTATTTTGGGGAGAGAAACCGAGTGCAAGTGGGGGAGGGGCAGAGCGAGAGGGAGACACAGAATCAGAAGCAGGCTCCGGGCTCTGAGCTGTCAGCACAGAGCCCGACGCTCGAACTCATAAACTGTGAGATCATGACCTGAGCTGAAGTCGGACGGGCGCTTAACTTACTGAGCCACCCAGGTGCCCTGATTTTATTTTTTCAACAAAGTATCAGAGTCGAAAGAGAACGGCCATAACTACCTTTACTGAGCACTTATTATATACACGCATTGTTCACTCAATCACCACAATTCTACATTATATTTACTGTGTTCTATTTTATAAAATAGAAAGAAGGAAAAAAAATTTTAAAGGCGGGGGGCGGGGGGGAGGGAGAGGGAGAACAGGATTCAAATTCTGGTTTCAGCTTTTGCTCTATTTTTTGAGGGACTGAAATGTGCCAGGCTCTTTCTCACGCCAGAAATCAGTTAATCCTCCGTTAAGAGGTAGGTATCATCATCTCCATCGCACAAAGGAGAAAAATCAGATCTTAAAGACATTTGGCAGCTCTCCCGAGTTCTCACCACTGGCGAGTGGGAGCCCTGGATTTAGAACCTACCTGGATATTGAAGCCCCACCCCCCTTCCTGTTACTCGCTTCACCGAGTTGTTTTGAGCATCAAATCAAATCATGGACGCCAAAGCCTCCTGTAGAACTGTAAAGGAGGTAACATAGTTGAGGGTGGATCGTTTCAATCCTAAACTGTTGTATTTTTCTAAATTTCCACTCTGGCTTTTAGCAACAGGATCCCAGAGCCAGCCAATGTCCAGGGGCCCAAGTCTGTCAGCTGAAAAACATTTTCCAAATAAAAGATTTGATTGAACGCACTCTTGTTTTCCTTGGGCGGGTCCCAACCACCCAAATGTTTAATTGGGTTGGAAAGTTTTGATCGCGATGGCCATTGTTGCAGGCAAACGAGAAACGTGGAGCCTTGCTCTCTGACCCTGAGAGGAGAAGGGGGCCCAAGAAAACCACCAAGCGCAGTCACCCTGCTAGCAGTGAAGCTATCCAAATAGCAGCATTGTTAGATCAAGTGCTAGTTCATTCGTTTTCCTGTTCATTTGTTTATTCTAGGCCGTCGTATGAGCCCCAGAATTCTGCAAGTCGTACCCTGCTTTAGGCATACAGAATACAAAGGAATAGCTGCTCCTCGAGGAGCACACCTTCCTGAAGACTCGGATAACATTCCCCATGAATGTCCCCCTGTGCTTTCTAGTCAGAACTTCTTCTCTCTTCTCTGTGCCGTGGTTTATGCCAGAGTCAGGCACTGAATGGAGGACCCCAAATTCATATGTTGAAGTCCTAACCCCTTCACCTCAGAATGGGACTGTATTCGGAGACAGGGCCGTTAAAGAGGTTATTAAGGTAAAATGAGGTTGTATGAGTGAGCTCTAATCCAATATGGCCAGTGTCAGAGTAAGAAGAGATTAGGACACACACACGCACACGCGCGCACACACACACAGGGGTGCCCGGGTGGCTCAGTTGGTTGAGCATCTGACTCTTGATTTCAGCTCAGATCATGATCCCAGGGTCGTGGGACTGAGGCCTGTGTCGGGCTCCACGCTGAGCATAGAGCCTGCTTAGGATTCTCTTCCTCTCCCTCTGCCTCTCTCTCCCATTTGCTCTCTCTCTATAAAATAAAATGAAAATTAAATTAAATAGATCACAGAGACGAGAAGGCCATCTAGAGAGGCAGGGAGAGAGGCCTCCGAAACATAATCCTACAACACTCTGACCTCATACTGCAAGCTTCCGGAACTGTGAGAAAATAAATTTGTTGTTTAAAACACCAGTCTGGGGCTTTTGTTATGGGAGCCCCAGCAAACTAATACAACGGCTAAAGCCTGGACTCTGACCTGCAGATTGTAAGAATTATTTTTGTGTTTACTGAATTAAAAAATAACGATAAAAAAAAAAACAAGCGTGGGCCAACCCTTAAGAAGTCTGCGGTCTTGAGGGGAGACTGGCAACTTTTCCTCTGTGTTCGGTCCTAGGTGCTGTGAAAACGCAGCGGGTCTTCTTCAGAGGGCATTTTGGTGAGGAGCCAAGCCAATGTCTTACCCATGGTGGTTTAAGTGCTGTGGTAAGGGACGGCAATGCCCCAGGGCACGAAGGAACCCCCCCACACAGCGAGGGGAGGGGCAGGGGCAGGGGACTCCTCCTGGAGAAGAAACTCCCCAACTGTCATGAAGTACAAAGAGCTGTTACCCAGGAGAGGGTGGGGACAGACCATTCCAGGCATGCGCACAGGCGGTGGGCCCCCGAGTGGCCCAGCCGTGGCAAGTCAGTGTAGGTGAGGCAACAGGAAGAGAGAAGGCCCCAGGCCAAGGATGGAGCCAGGTCATGGGGGGCGCGTGAGGGCCCAGGGAGCCAGCTGGCTCTTAGCTGAAGCTAACGTACACACGAAGGGTTGCAGCAGCATTCTGCTCAGGTGTTAATGCCACATTTCCCTCGAAACTCAGCCTTCCACAGAAGAGCCACTCGAGGGGTGTTTGCTGACTTGAGTTGAAATGCATACCCCTACCCATGCTATACAGACCCTCCTGCTTAGCAGGAACAATCCCTTCTCCCTTCTTCCTCTGCTCCATCCAACCAGGCCCCTCCTTTCCTCCTTCAGGCCTTCTCCTTTTGTGGCACCTGTCCAGAGCCTGGCCCTGTGGTCACTCACCTGTGCTACCCCTTCAGGGTAGCAGAGACTCTCCAAGTAAGCAGACCTAGGAGCCAGTCCCGAAAAGTTCTGGAACCTCAGTTGAGTCTCCTCAGCGTTCGAAGCCTCTGTTTCCTTCTCTTTGAACTGAAGGCAACAATACCCGCCAGTATCCACCCTGCTTGTCTTCCTTTCGATGACGGAAGCCCATCCCACGTTAGCTGGGCACACGCGGCCACGAGCTGCCGGCTGCCCGTCCCAGCCTCCTTTGCCGCGGTGGCGGTCATACGACTCGGCTCAGAACCAAGGACAGGAGCAGAAGTGAAACGAACAGCTCCCCAGTCGCTCCTTAAAGAGAGCTAAGCCACTTGCCAGGGAACCGCTTCCATTCGTTCTGAGGGCTGGGAAATGGAAGCAAGCCGAGCAGTCCCAAAGCCACACCGCGCCAGGGATGGACGGACCTTACGGGCCGGGGTTCCTGGACGTCCTAGGAGAACAGAGAAGTCCCGCCCACCCTGGGCCGCTCACCTCTGGACTATCCATAAACACGTGCTTTGTTTATACCACTGAATACCTGGGTCTCTTTGTGCACTGCACCCTAAGTAACCCACAGCCTTATTTTGGAGATGGTAGATAATACATCCAAAGCTTCTTGATATGTAGTGGATTGGTGATTAGTTGATATTAATAGCTATTATTAGGATGCATTGGTAGGATGTTGTGACTCCCTAGGTATGGCTGGCCAGGAAAAGGGAAGCTCCTCAGACTCTGCGATTTCACACCCGAGAGCCTAGGACAACGCTGTGACTCCAGAGAGAAATGAGGGCAGAGTGGGTGCGCCTGGGTGGCTCAGTGGGCTAAGCGTCTGACTTCGGCTCAGGTCATGATCTCACAGTTCGTGAGCTCGAGCCCCACGTCGGGCTCTGTGCGGACAGCTCGGAGCCTGGAGCCTGCTTCGGATTCTGTGTCTCCCTCTCTCTCTCTGCCCCTCCCCCACTTGTGTGCGTGCTGCTCTCTCTCACAAAAATAAATAAATAAACATTTTTTTTAAATCTTTAAAAAAAAAAGAAATGGGGGCAGAGTGAGGAGGAGCATATGGAGAGGGGAGATAAAGGCAGATTTTAGCTGTGTTGAATTTTAGTTGCTGGCAGGGCTCATGGAAAGAGATGCCAAGAAGCAATTTGAAATTCAAGCCGAAGTTAGGCCCAGAAACCAGGAATCGCCGTGGGGAGTCGGGGGCAGGGGGGCGGGGGGGAACAGTAGGACTGGATGAGATTTCTAAGGGTGAAAGCCGCAGACCCAAGTCTTGGAAGGATACTGAGGAGACCAGTCTGTCTGGAGCAAAGATTTTTAAGGTACAAGGGAGAGAAAAGAATAGAAAGGCAGGCTGGATAAGATCTTGTAGACCAGTGGGAGTCCCGCTGAGGAGTTCACATCTTACCTGACAGATAGTCAGGGGCCCTGGACGGTTCCGAATGGGAAGGAGGGTGATGAGGAATCTGCCTGTCCTACCAGAGGACCTCTGGGTGACACAGAGGTGCCCACTTCGTCCGGAAGAAAAATCAGCCACCAGGTATAACCATTGCCCTGGGATTTTAGCAGACACGTGCAGAGTACAGGGAACAACTTCAGTAAACATTTGGCCTCTAGGTGGTGGGTTGTGAGACTATCGAATTTTTTCTGTATAAAAAATTGGGTGAGCCTCAGTGTTTTAAATGAGACGTATGTGTTAGGGACCAGGTACATCAAAGCACTTGGCGGCTGAATATTTTGGGGAGATTCTATGGAGACAGTGAAAGCAAAGATTTGGCCAGAGTGGCCCCATGGATGGAAAAATAACATCTCGAAGAGGGAAGACAGGTGTCTCCCATTTATCCTTTTGGTGTTCCAGCCAACAGACAGGTGTTGAGGGTCTGCTCCATTCCTGCATGTGCTGGGTGCTGGAAGGAGGGTAGAGGAGACAAGAGACAAATCGGTTGGGAATTGAGAAGTCCCGAGGTAGAAAATAAAGCTGAGCGAAGGAGTGAAAGTGAAGGGCTTAGCTGCCTTACCTCAGGGAAGTTCCCTTCGAAGCCACCTTTGAGTCCAGAGGTCAGTGAGGGGAGCCATGCAGGTCTCAGGGGCAGAAGGCCTCAGAGGTGGGAGAAGCCATGACACAAATGGCCATGGGTCAAGGCCAGCACCGGGGTAAGTTAAGTCCTTAGGTGCAAACTGAAGGAGACATTCACAGAGCCACGCAATTGCCAACCCAGAGAGTAAATATCTCCTGGCATCCTGTGCCCAAGCCACTCTCCTCCCATTCCTGGGTCATCTAAGTCCAAACCCCGGTGGAAGGAGCTGAGTGCAGGATGTGGACAGTGGCAGCAGGCCCCAGAGTGGCCACTAGACTCAGAAGGTACCGGAATCAGAAAGCCCAAGGCCACAGACACTCACTTGCTCGCCCTTCCTAACAAAACTGATGTAGTTCCCAAGAAACCCTACATGCCTGGGAGGGGGTGGTTTCACCTAAAGGGAAAAAGGATTTGGACCCACTTCTTGACATGGTGTAGGATCTTCACTGAGAAGATCCTGTGGGCCTTGCAGCCCAACATGACATGCCTGTGAAACCTCAAGTAAGCCCCTGCCCCACTCTGGACTCAAATTTCCTTTTGTGTACCATCAAAGGATTGGATCCGATGAACTCAAAGTCCTCCACCACCCCACCCAGGTCCAACGTTTTACGGTTCTATGAACTCAAAACAAACTCTGTTTTCAAAAGGAAAGACATGTCACAAGGAGGCTTTCGAAAGCTGAAAGAAAGCAAACCCTTGCTTCCTCAAGTATTTCTAAGACACACGGGAGCTAGTTTCAGAGCTGCAGTTGTGGGATAAAGCCTCCATGGGATGGAAGAGCCTATCTATGGGTGCGATGGCCCATTCATCGCCAATAGACTTCAAATCCGTCATCCTGGAGAGTGTTCACAGGCTAGCACCTTCGCTGATTGGCACCATAGTGGACACTCATGGGAGGGACCACTTCCGGAGTCTGCTAATAAGGAGGAATGTTCTGTTTTGAACAAAGAGGTCCGCTGGCAGCCAGTCTTTCCACCCATGATCCGGAGCCGACAGATATAACTGCCCCGTTACCCCTCTCTCTCAGGCTTTCCACAAGCCTGCAGACCCACATTTCTAACAAACTCCAAGGGGTTTGGGGTTTTTGAGCAATGTCCGTTTTGACATCTAAGGTCTGCAAAAACCGATCTGAGGCAAAAACTATCATCGTCGCCACTTTACAAACGGGGAAACCGAGGCTTCCAGAGAGAAGAGCTACAACCTCCCAAGTGGGTGTCGTGCCTGAGAAGCTGGCAGCAAGACCCCATAAAATTGGTGCTGTGAAAGCTCATGATCACAGGGGATTAGGGACAAGAAATAACCCCCCCACCCCCCCCCCCCCCCCCCCCCCCACCCCCCACCCCGCCTATTGCATCAGTGAATCAAATCTCAGTTTTACACTTTACAAATACCTACTGTCTACTTGTCTCGTCCCAGCTGAACAGACAGCAGGGACACAGCTGCCCCACTTGCCCCTTCCACCCTCCTCAATACCTTTGCCTTCAGGCTCTTGGACACACATAAACTCCCTTCTCCTTCCAGTCACCCTTAAAAAGCCCACGCATATCAGCCGCAGCAAACAGATCCCTGGAAGGATCACCGTGCCACTGGTTCTGCCATTGGCCCTACTCCAGTGCAGATCTGGGCTTCATCAGAGCACCCCTGCTCTATGCCGCCCTAAGGAAAATCTTTGCAAGGACGTAGAGTGGCCTCCACCCTCTCAGGGTAGGATAGAGACACAGAGATCCAGGACACCAGCTACTCTAAATTTCCACTTGTGACTCACAGTACCCTGCCCAGAAAGGCCACTGGGCCCCAGACGACACATAATTCAGAATGCCAGGATTTAGTGGACCTGTCTGCATGTGCAGGACGAGCCAAAGAATTGCAACTATGTCCCCATCTAGAGGGAACGCCCACGACAGACATGCATTCCCCGAAATAACCTGATAGCAAACGTTGGGAGAGGCAAGAGCCTTCTAGAAGAGGCGAAGACCGTGGTCTCTCGAGTCAAACAAAGCCCAGTTGTAGGCTTGCAGAGAAAGCCCTCCGTGGCTACCACCTCGAGGAGGGTAGACCTGTGACAAAGGAAAGCAGAAGGCCAGGAGTCACCTTAATAAGTAAGTTTGCTTTTGCAACCAAGGATTTTTCTTGCAGAAAATGGAAAAGCACAGGTTCAAAGACTTAGTCTCCTGCATCCTGCTTCAGGTCAGTCTTTTCAAGCACTAAGTGAAAGAAGTAACCTCGAGAAAAGCTAGGAGGTTCAGAATGGGTTCCAGTTCGACCTGGAAAAATCCTCCCCTTGCCTTGAACTTCATAAAGTGTTTTCACTTGCTACTCTTAGCTCTGAACTGTCCCAACGGTCTTTTAAGAGATGACGTTATTTTTTTATTTTTATTTTTATTGTATTTTTATTTACTTAAGAGAGAGAGATAGAACATGAGCAGGGGAAGGGCAGAGAAAGAGAGAAAATCCCAAGCAGTCTCTGTACTGTCAGCACAGAGCCTGACACAGGGCCCAAAGTCACAAACCATGAGATTGTGACCTGAGCCAAAACCAAGAGCTGGATGCTTAACCGACTGAGCCACCCAGGCGCCCCAAGAGGCGACTTGTTATTTCTCTTCTGTAGGTGAGGAAACTGAGGCACAAAGAAGTAAAGCGACTCACCCAAGGCCACATGCTGGTCAGTGGCCCAGCTGGAATTCTGTCTCGGGTCTGTCTGAAACTGGGATGCCTGGCCAGCATATCACATGCTTCAGAACAATCCGATGAAGTAGGGATTTATTACGCTTCAGATTCAAATGGGTTAGCCCAAGGTTGCACGGAAAGTAAATTCAATACCAGGAGGTGAACCTGGGTTTCATAGCTCCGGAACCCTGCCTCTTTCCACCACACCACCATGCTTTGGTGACCACTCTCTGCCTGCTCTATTCCTCTAAACTGCCAAAGCAGAACCTGGTATATAGTAGGTTCTAAATAGATATTTGAGGGCTAAATGAGTCCTTCTTTGAAGCGAAGCTTTATTAGGAGAGCAGATGATAGTTTTAACTGAGCAAGATAGTCAGTGATTCGTTTCGCTCGGGGCTTGAATCTGAATTTGGAGAAAAGGTCTTGACTTAGCTGTGAAATACGTCCCCGGGCTCCTCCCTGCTGAAGAACAGGGACAGCTGGAGAAAGAACCCACTGTTCCTCTCTGGAATGAGAATAAACCACAAATTAGGCTTTTCTGTTATTCTTTTTCAGGACAATCAGGGAATAAAGATAGGACTTGACTACATTGTGACATCCCAGAGCACAGGTCTAAGTATCTAAATTCTACTTCGCCCCCCGCCCACCAGTAACTGTCACTTTGTTAAGGTATGGTGATTTACCAATTGAAAATTAGAGAAGAAACTGCGATGCTCATCTCCAGGGAAAATTCACTCATACATCCATCTCATCCATTCTCGTAAGTGCTGGGCAAAGCACCAACATCACAGGGTGAGAGCAGGTGGGGGTCAGTGAATGGAAAGGGCTTGCCATGTGCAGGCACTCTTCCACTCGGGATCCCTTTACTCCTCACAGTGAGTCTGCAAACAGCCACCCCCATTTCACACGGGAGAAAATGAGGGGTCAACAAAGCTCTGGAATTACTGATTTCCCCACAATTAATAAGTAGAAGAGCCAGGATTTGAGCCTAGGGCTTCCTGCACTCAGAATTTATGTTCTTTCCCATATACCACGATTAGAGTCCAATAGGTATTATCACAGGGTAAACCACTCCGCAAAGGGCCTTCCCTGACCTTATCTTACATTTTGTGAGGATCAAAGGATATGGAGAGTAGGGATAAAAAAAAAAACCTTCCATTTTATAGGTGAGGAGACGGAGGCTTAGTGTTAAAGGTGACACACGTGTGTAATATACACTACATAAAATTCCTATTTTATAGAAAAGGGAGCTGAAGCTCAGAGGCGATCAAGTTGCATAAACTTTTACATATATTAATATTGTGCTCCTACTATGTGCAGATTCTGTGCTGATATTGACATCTCTCCAAACCTCAGCTGCTGCTTTTGTAAAATGGGGGTGAGTGGCTGAACCAGAAGTGCTCATCTAGAAATGGTTACATTTGGAATTTGCATCGAGGCTTTTCTAAGTTTTTTGAAGTTTATTTATTTTCAGAGAGAGAGAGCACAAGCAAGGAGCAGGGGAGGGGCAGAGAGAGAGAGAGAGAGAGAGAAAATCACAAACATGTTCCACACTGCCCCCACAAAGCCCAATGAGGGGCTCAAACCCACAAACTGTGAGATCATGATCTGAAACGACATCCTGAGTCAGACACTTAACTGAGCCGCCCGGTACCCCCAGGCTTTTCTCATTTTTAAACTTATTAAACTTTTTTATGTTACAGAAATCTCAAAGCTTTTTACTATCTCCTTCTACCTTGTTATCATAAAATATGTAGCTCTGAAAAGCATCTAAATGTAGAACATTTTACCAGTTGCTAGCCAGGGCAGGTACTTAGACAAATACTTCCCTAAATCTGTATAGGTAATCTCCAACTCTGATGCTTCTGTGAATAATTCACTGGTGGAATCAGAACGATTCATTCTAGCGTAGGAAGACTGCGTCTGAATGTGCCCTGCCTGGCAGGTTGCCTATGAGATGGTAGGAGGGAAAATAATGTACTAACCTACCCCAAGAGAATGGACAACGAGTCCCTTCAGTCAGGGCTCTATGCCAAGCACTTAAAATTAAAAGGGCCTTTGTCCTCTTGAGGTGCAAGGAAAGTTATATTGGACAAAACCAGGGGCAACACAGCCAGAAACCTTTGGCCAATCTCTGCAGAAAGATTCCTTTCCGGCCAAGGTGGTTGAGCACCAGTCATGAGCTCGAGCAAGCTCAGCAGGGTCCCTGGGGAGCACAGGTACCACCCTTGGATGCCAGGCACAAGAGAAGGCGGGGTGACTCGCTGGGCCTTGAAGAGTTGCTGTATTTCAAAAGTTCCAGGTCGGCCCAGGCACAAACACTGACGTGAGCAAAAACTTGCATTAAGAAACAAACTGCAGGCTGGGGACATTGTGAGAGATCACAGATGTCCGGACCAGAGAAATTGGGACTTAACGTCCCAGACAACGCTGAAGGTTTTAGTGGCAAAGGAACACAATCAGAGCAGTGTTAGGAAAACCCGTCTCTTATTTACTACCAACTGTCTGTTGGGCACATTGCCGGGCATTGGGTCTTTTCATTACTACCCTTACTGGGACCAGCATGCTCAGTCTCGTGCACAGCCATTTTGGAGGTTTTCAGCGTGGGAAGTGTTGCTGTGGAGGTGAGTACAAGCTACAGCAGCCCAGAGTTGGGGACCTAGGGGCACGTGGTTCATTTAGGAGATAATCTCAAGAAGCATTCAGAGGGAATGGGGAGAGTGAGACAGGAAAAGGAAACTAATACTCCTGGGGTTAGCTGAGTCTTGATCCCACCGGATACTCCTGGGAGAGTGTGCGTGAGAACACATTTCAGAGTTGCCCCACCGAAGGTACGAGGGAGCCGGGGTATTTACCTACCAAATCCCATCCTTCATTGCCTTTGGGCCACTTCCTGGAGACAGGAATGGCCAGGCTGCTCAAAGGCTATGCCCTGCAGCCTAAGAAAGCCCTGAGGCAGACAGTCCCAGGGGCTGGAAATGTGTATGGGAAGGGGGACTCCAGAGGAGGATCCAAGCAGGGAGGAGATAAGTCCCCTCTGTGGTTCCCAGGAAGGACAGGGAGGGCCCCGTTGCACAGGTGGTGCTTGAGCTGAGGCCGGGCGGACCAGCACAGGCTCCCCAAAGGGGAGTACAATTAACGGTGCATTCTCCGGGAGGCAAAACGAGAGGGGAGAGAAGGAAGGGTGAATTATGTCACTGAGCAAGAAGGCAAGGGCTAGATCACAAGGACCTGGGGCTCCCTGCGAGGGTGTTAGATTTTCTTTTGTGCTCAACAGGGCACTACTGGAAAAAAAAATTAACCAGGATGTGACGTTGTCAGAATAGCATGCTTCTGTGCAGGCAGGACGGGGAGGTCAGACTTGGAGACGGAGACAATGAAGATGTGGGGCAGGAAAAAACCTAGGGGGGTGGAATTACAGGCTTCCATAAGACAGAGGCTGTGGGGTTAGAAGTGAAGGAACTGATAGGAGAGATAGTTAGGGAGAAGATGTGACAGGTTGCCCTCACCGCATCTAGAAGGACACATAGAGTCTGCCTGCTAAGGGTGCAGCAGATAAGGAAAGGAGCTGAGGGACAGAACCCAGAGCCTCCATCTCAACCACGTTCAGGGCCGGGAGGAAGATGAGCCAGCCACAGAGCAGTGAACTTTGAGGACACCCAGGTGTCCTCCTCCGGAAGCCAAGGGAGGAGCCCAGCACAGCCAACACTGCTGATCGGCAGAGGTCAGGGAGGAGGAGGGCCATGCCAAGACCACAGCTGTCGCTCATTAGGAGGGAGGTGACTGCCGACTCTTTGACTTCTTCAGTGAGGGAGCAGTCAGGTGACAGGGAGATGATGGCAAAGATTGGTGATGATGTGGAGGCCAGCAGGGGCAGACACATGGCAAGAAGTCTGGCCACGACTTAGTGGAGAGATGCCCGTGGCATTGGTGGGTAAGAGTAGTGTGGAGCGGGCAGGGGAGGCAAGGTGCGGGAAGCACATGAAGCATCTTCAAGCCAAGGAGGCCGGCCATCCCATGGCCTGAGGAGACCAGAAGCAGAAGGGGCTGAAGATGATGAAAAAGGACGGACTTCTTGAAGCAGGAATCAGTGTTTAATGCAAAGAATGGAGACTCCCTTAGTAAGCCCATCACTGCTATTTATTACCTGGGTGACCATGGTGGCCAGCCTCCAAGGTGAATGATCCCTACCTCCTGGGGTTCACACACTTGTGTGGTCCCCTCCCACATAGTACTGGGGCTGGTCTGTGTGACCGCCAGAGTATGGCAGGAGTGATGATATGTCAGTTTCATGGTCAGGTTACCAAAAGATACTGTGGTTCCCCTTTTGTGCTCGTGCTCGCTCTCTCGCTCTCTCTCTCTCTCATCACTTGCTGTGAGGGAAGCCAGAAGTTATATCATGACCAGCCCTCTTCTGATGCCCACATGGGAGGCATCAAACCCTCGCCAACAGCCCTATGAGCAAGCTTGGGCTTGGATGACCAGCCCAGATGACCACAGTGCCAGCCAAGTGTTTGACTGCAACCTCATGAGGAAGCCTGAGCCGGAGCCACCCAGCTAGGCCCCTCCCAGCTTCCTCGCCCTCAGAAACTGGGTGAAACAGTATTTGCTTATTCCGTTGTGCCACTATGTCTTAGGGTGCTTTGTTACACAGCCGCAGACAACTCATACGGGGATCTTTCTGGAAAGGTTGATGTGACATTAAATGACATAGAGAATGACAAGACATAGAGATTCATGAAAACATGGAGGAGGGAGAAAGAGGCAGACTCAGAAGTTCAGGAAGGATGAAGGACCACCCTCCTCATGATGCAGGAGGCAAAGAACAAAAGCTCTAGGTCCCAGCCCGTACTGAGCGCTGCCCAGGCCCAGCACCAGTGAGCACCCGATGCAGAGTGTCTCACGTGAACCCCCAGGATCTGCCGGCATGACTATTGCATTATAAGGGTTTTCTCGTATAGAAACCAAAGCTGGCAGAGATTTATTTAATAACTCGATGTAGAGGCATATCTGAGAGGGGAGAAAAAGGGGGAAATGGGGCCCTGTGCAGGGCAGGGGTGGCAGGGTCCTGAGGAGAGGTGCGGTGGGGCTGGCAGGAGGCATGGAAGGCGGGATGGCTGAGGCGGGAGGGGGAGGCCCCTCCAGGAGGGCAGCCAGCTCCCTGGGCGCGTGCTTCCCCCTTGTGTGATGGAAGGTCCAGCTCACTTTATGTCCTTTTAAAGTAAAAACTGAAGGGTGTTCCCAGGCCGTCTGTGTTTACCAGAAAGGGCCATTTTTCCACCTTCTGATGTCCAGGAAAGACACTCTAAGAAGGAACAGAGCGTGCTTCCCCGCCCAGCGCCTCCTCCCTGCCAGCAGACCCAGCTTGGTTCCATGTACCTCCATCCATAGATGATCAATGCACTCTGTAAAGTGCTCTGAGGAAGAGATACAGAGACGCGTTTCAGGTTCTCCTGGAAACAGCCAGAGATGGTGGCTGTGGTCTGAGCCATCTTCCTTTTGTCCCCAGGGCTAACTGGACATATCAGTGATTGTCTTCACCAGAAGTCAGCCAACTGCCTAGGAAAATTTCCATGAACCCATTGTCAAGGGATTTTTTAAAAGTCAACTAGGGGGGCGCCTGGGTGGCTCAGTCAGTTAAGCGTCTGACTTCAGCTCAGGTCATGATCTCACGGTCCGTGAGTTCGAGCCCCGCGTCAGGCTCTGTGCTGACAGCTCAGAGCCTGGAGCCTGTTTCAGGCTCTGTGTCTCCCTCTCTCTCTGCCCCTCCCCTACTCATGCTCTGTCTCTCTCTGTCTCAAAAATAAATAAACGTTAAAAAAAAGAAAAGTCAACTAGGTTATTATCTCATTTCCAAATTGTTTTTGGTTTTTGATGTTATAGGAATACAAAGAAATCTGTGGTGTAGACAGCCAAGTAAACAAAACAAATGAAACCTAGAGAATTTTTTAAATAAAATACAAAGCCGGATTCATTTGTTGATAATGTTTTCCTATCTGGAATCACTCTTTTTTTTGATGAACATCACAGCTGACCAGTGTGTATTTGTATGTATTTTGCAGATTGCAAAACAATTCCCCACTTAACCTTCATCCCACCTCTGCACAGGGGCAAGGCAGCGTCCCCACCCCTTTCCAGGGGAGGGGCTGGTGGGCTGGGAAGCAGTAGGAACGGGTGTGGGCTTCCCTCTCCTTGCTCAGCCTCAGTTTCCTCGTCTGTGTAACAGGGATGAGAAGAGCACCTGCTTCAACTAGTTAAAATTCTCGTAGTGCTTAGTGCCTAAAACTGGTCAGTAAGCAAATGACACTTGTTGATTGCTGTTGTCACTTTATCCTGTGAATCTGTGAGGATTAGAAGCAGTGCTCACAAAAATGCAGAGCGTGGTGCCCAAAACACAGAAGGTGTGAATTTTGAAGAGGTAAAGCTGGGATTGTGAAGAGCTTCTGGTTCCTTAGTAATTATTCTTCCCTCTGTATCCCAGGCACCTGGGCATGGGATCAGTGGGACACATCCCTTAGCTTCGAGAATGAGTGAACTAAATGTTTACTGAATAGAGGAAGGGAAGGGGAGGGGAGGGGAGGGGAGGGGAGGGGGGAGAAGGGAAAGGGAAAAACCTTTTTACTGCCTGCTCTAAGATGATGCCTGGCCATAGTTATGTCTTTGAAGATTCGCCGCATCTCTCTGCACCAGCCCTGGAGGAAGCAGGGATCACGAATCTGTAATATTTCAGCGTCTCTCCATCCTCTAAAGAAAAAAGTCATCTCCATGTCCTTATTCAAGCCATCCCTAAATGGCTCCTGCCTCCCTTTCCAGCCACTGTCCCTCTGGGGAAATCTCCTTGCCACCCACCTGTCCTTCCCACCTTCCCAAACCACCACACCTCTGCCCATGCTGTGTGGCCTCTGCCTGAAATGCCTTCCCTTTCTTCACCTGCTGAAAATCTACCTGCTCCTCAAACTCTGGCAGAAAGGTCTGCCTTTCCCGTCAGACCACCAGATGGGGACATCTTTGAGACCAAGGGCAACGTCTTGTCATCTCTGTCCCCTTAGCACGCAGCACGGGGCTGGCACCGAGGAGACGCTCCGTGTGTTTGTTGGGCACCCCAAGGGGAATGAAACAATGGACCCAAGTTCTTTCCTGGCAGAGGGGGGCCGGAGTGGCGGCTTCCCAACCCCCCAGGCCTGCTGTGCTGCAGGGCACAGCTGCCGGGGAGAAGGTGGTGGAGACAAGCACACACTTTAACACCCTGTTCCTCTGCTTTGCTCCGCTCCCGGCTGTCAGGCTGATGGAAAAAGTGGATCTTCTCCTGGTGATCACAGATCATCTGGGTGTTGCTCTGGTTTCTCCTTAAAAGAATTTTTAAAAGGGAGGGACCTTCCAATTAAGGCCACGTGGAGAAAGCATCCCACGTTGCAAGACAGGTCATTTTCAAGAGGAGAAAAAGTGCTCTTGTAACTGGTCTGGCCTCCAGTTCCACAGCCTGTCTCTCTCCAGCACCTAGAAATGCTGCCACATGGGGAAGAAGGCAACAGCAGTCACAAGTGGCAGGCGTTGGCTTTGATCGCATGGCAGCTGCGTGGGCCTGGGCATTAAAACACCAACAAGGAAGCCATGCCCCAGGACACCTGCCTTGTACTCCTTGCGGATGGCCCTGGGTTTGGGTCTCCTCACTGGCAAATTTGATGGCCTTCCCCATTCAGAGTCTCCCTGTTTCCTATTCAGTAGGCACTGAGTTAATACAAGCAAACCCTTGGCACTGTGATGAGATTAAAGAGACAGAAAGTCTATGACTGGCTGACAGACTGCTGCCTTCCCTCAGTGGACAGTTGTCCAAGGCGTGAATGAACAAATCGCGTTAGCCCTAGGCCCACATTAAGTTATGTGATGCCAATTCACTGCTGGGGAACCTTAGTCCAATAAATGTTTATTAAGACTTTTCCCGGGGCGCCTGCGTGGCTCAGTCAGTTAAGCATCTGACTTCGGCTCAAGCCACGATCTCACGACTCCTGAGTTCGAGCCCCGCGTCGGGCTCTGTGCTGACAGCTCAGAGCCTGGAGCCTGCTTCAGATGCTGTGGCTCTCTCTCTGTCTGCCCCTCCCCTGCTCACACACACATACTGTCTCTCTGAAAAAATGTAAACATTAACAAATTTTTTTTTTCTAATTAAACAGTCCTTGAGGAGAGTACTTGAGCACAGGAGAGGAAAAGAGGCTGGTTCCCTTCCCTGGTTGGCCCCTGGCTTCCCTCCTGCTCCCAGCTCTATGAGGGCAAAGCTGACAGCCACCCTTCTGTGCAGGACCTTTTCGTATACAGCAATCCCCCCAGTAGTGTTTGAGAGTTTAACTCATCGTCGCGGTATCTGACCAATCCATGAACAACTCAGCCACAAAGCTGGGGGAGGCGGGGAAGGAGGAGGGACGCCTCCCCTCTGAGGCTATGAGCAGGTGGGATACATCTCACCATTCTCTGGCTCCGTGCCTTTCTTGGTGCCCACTGTGTCTTCTGCCTGGAATGTCTTCTCCCTCAGTTTTTCTAACATCTGCTCATCCTTCAAGACTCAGCCCAGGGTCACCTCCTCATGATGGCCTCTCCGGGTGTCCTGTCAGAGTCAGCTGCTCCCTCAGAGATACACTCAGGGCACGGCCACGCCCAAAACTCATCCTTACACATTACATTGTCCTGTCTCTTGACTTGGCTGAGACCCTCCAACGTCAGTGGGCTCCTTAAGGACAGGGAGCTGCCTTCTTCTTTAACACAGGCATCATCAGATGCTGGAGGTGGAAAGGGGAGAGGAGCGAAGAGCGTTTTCCAACAATGGAAAGTACTATTCTAGATAATAGTGAGGCCCCTGTCACTTGTGGTGAGTAAATATCTTGTACATCTTGTGGAAGAGGACCCTCAGTGGAGGCCCCTGCAATGCCACCCCCAGCCAAGACTCACACCTAAAATCTTCTAGAACAGGCACGGTCTGGAAGCGTGGACTACACGACAGCTTGTGTGTTTGTTATGCTCTCTCTCTCTCTCTCTCTCTCTCTCTCTCACACACACACACACACATACACACGTGCACAGGGACATTCCCACGTATCCAGATGCCCCCAGATGATAATTCCTTCTCCTTGCTGATGCTTTCCACTTAAAAAAAAATTTTTTTTTTAATGTTTATTTCTTTTTGAGAGAGAGAGAGAGAGAGCAGGGGAGGGGCAGAGAGTGAGGGAGACAGAGGATCTGAAGCGGGCTGTGCACTGACAACAGGGAGCCCTACATGGGGCTGGTAAGATCATGACCTGAGCCGAAGTCGGCCGCTTAACCGACTGAGCCACCCAGGCGCCCCCTCCTTGCTGATTCTGCAACCCTCAGCACACATCTTCCCAGATATGAGTTCATTCAGGTGGCGCCATAGTCCTGCTCTGAGCAGAGGCAGATCCCTTTGCTTCCTACGTGGACTAGTTTGAGAAGGTGAGAAGATTCTTGAATGGAAGTCAGAAAACTGGCTTTGTATCTGGAATCTATTGAGATTGGCTCTAGACTGCATGCTGGTGCCCTCCCCCCCCCCCCCCCCCCCCCAATTCAGGTGTTGAGACCTCATCCTTAATGGGATGGTATTCGGGAGGGGGTTAGGTCATGAGGGTTGTGTGAGCAGTGCTCTTATGAAAGAGACTTCAGAGCTCCCTTCCCCCTTCTACCATGTGAAGACACAACTAGAAGACAGCTGTCTATGAACCAGAAAGGGGGCTCTTATGACTAATCTGCCAGCACCTTGATCTTGGACTTCCCAGCCTCCAGAACGATGAGGTATGAATTTGTGTAGTTTATTAGCCACCCGGTCTATAGTGCTCTGTTATGGCAGGCTGACCGAACTAAAGCAAGATCCAAGGTTGAGACCTTGGAAAACTACCTAACTCTTCAGGCCAAAGCAGGGGTTTGCCGGAATGTCAGAACTGGCCATTTATGGAATGTCTGTGTCACCCATAGACTGTAAGCTCCCTGGGCAGGGCCCGTACCTGCTGTGGTCACCCCTGTATCTTCAGAGCTGCTCACATTAATAAGCAAGTGAATGTGCTCCTCTGAATGTCAAGATGCTGTGTTTAGCAGTGTCAGAGACCTCAGAGGAAATGTGGTAGTTGTCACAGGCCTTCCAGGCCTGAGCCCCATGAGCCACCTTCACTGGGGACACGTGCACAGCATGTTATGGACCATACAGAGGTCTGATCCTCACAAGACCTCATGGAAGACGTATCCCCCGCTAGATGCTAAGTTCATGGAGGACTGAATTTTAATTGTGTCTGTATCCTAGTACTTAGCCCCTGCTCTGGCACATGGCAAGTACTCGGTAAGTGTCTGCTCATTTGTTCATGTAGAACTCAACCAAATAAGGACCCGATGTGCAGAAAAGTAGCTTGTTTGCGTGCACGTTGGTGACAAAGCCAATACTATGCCCAGGCCTCTCTACTGCTTACTCTATTATATCAAGTATTGTGCAGTTTCATGTGTGAGGCTGGGAGGGATAGTCTGAGGCGGTGGCCTCGTCACCCTGCCCTGTTGGCCACTGTGCCCATCAAAGGCCATGAGGACACAGTTCTGCCCTGAGCTGTCAGGGCTCCAGCTGGGACTGATGCAATGGCCTACTGCAGGTGCCCTTGAGTATCCGAGCTTGGAATACACCTGCCTCCAGGTGCAAAGAAATTATGGGGTGAATCATGTCCCCCAAAACATACGCTGTAGTTCTAGTCTCTAGAGCCTGTGAATGTGAGCTTATTTGGAAATAGGGTCTTTGCAGATGTATTCAAGTTAAGATGGGGTTACTCTGGATTCAGGTGGGCCCTGAATCCAATGACTAGCATCTTTTTAAGGCCATGGGCCTAAGGCATCTATCTCTAAGCCAAGGAAGAGCAGGGATAGCTAGAAGCTACAAGGAAAGATGCTTCCCTAGACCCTCCAGGGAGACCATAGCCCTGTGGACACTGTAAGACTTCTAGTCTACAGAACGGTGAGAGAATAATTTTTATTGTTGTTGTTTTTAAATGTTTACTTGTTTATTTTTGAGAGAGAGAGAGAGAAAGTGCACACAACTGGGAGAGGGGCAGAGAGAGAGGGAGACACAGAATCCGAAGCAGACTCCAGGCTCTGAGCTGTCAGGACAGAGCCCAACGCAGGGCTCGAACCCACGAACCGTGAGATCTTGACCTGAGCCGAAGTCAGACGCTTAACTGACTGAGCCACCCAGGCACACCCCGCCCCCTTTTAAAAACTATTTATTTGTTTTTTGAGAGAGCAAGAGAGAGAGAGAGAGAGAGAGAGCACGCACAACCAGGAGAGGGGCAGAGAGAGAGGGAGATGAATTTTTGTTGTTTTAAGCCACTCAGTTTGTGGTATTTTGTTACATCAGCCACAGGAAACTAATACACTAACACAAGCCTGAA
Source organism: Panthera uncia (assembly GCF_023721935.1). Taxonomy (NCBI): domain Eukaryota; kingdom Metazoa; phylum Chordata; class Mammalia; order Carnivora; family Felidae; genus Panthera; species Panthera uncia. The sequence goes on from NW_026057585.1 coordinate 60,774,661, forward strand.
GTAAGAGATGTTTCTCTGCAGTTCAGGCAAGATGAAAATACATGGGAAGGAGGTCAGCAGAGGAAACAGAAGAAGCTGGAGACATAATTAGTAGTTAATCCTTCAAGACCAAAGATCCCTATTACGTACAATTTTAGGTTTTTATTTTTATCAACACAACCAAATGATATCAGCAGAGAACCGACATATTTAGAGAACAGTGTTCTCTTCACCACCTGACCTGTTGGTTCACAATGTGGAAATGTGGAAAGCGGTACACCCAGTCAATCGGCCAGGAAGTGTTCACTGAGACCTGCTCCCTGATGCTGGCATGCAGACACGCATGCTAACATGAAATCCCTGCCCAAGGGGCTCGAGATTTAGTTGGGGAGATAGCACTTGGAGTCAAGCACACTCACAAGCCTTTGACAGAACCTCCTGGGGCACACAGCAAAGTCAGGGCAGGAAAGATTAGCATTTGAGCTGAATCACCGAGGAGGAGAAATGCAGGTATGGTTGCTTAAAATATCATCAAGCTGACAAAAGTGAAAGAACATTCATGAAAGAAGGAAGCATGGGGGCAAACCCAGAGCGTGTCCCACTGAGGGGCTAATGGTGTCCTTTGATTTGGCTGGAACCTGGCAAAAAGGCAGAAGGCAGATAAGATTTATTAATTACGTATTTAGTAGGTGTGAGTGTCTCACTAACCAGTCAAGTTCAAGAAATGCCATTTATTTTTCTACAAAGCAGCTGTTTTATTTTTCTAAATGTTTATTGGGGGGGGGGAGGGGCAGAGAGAGAGGAAGAGGGAGAATCCCAAGCAGGCTCCATTCTGCCACACGATGCCCGACATGGGGCTCGAACTAACAAACCAAGATCATGACCTGAGCTGAAATCAAGAGTTGGATGCTTAACCGACTGAGCCACCCAGGCACCCCTAAAGCACCTATTTTCTATTCTAAGCCCATATTCTACCCAAAGGCAGAAGTTCTAATGTAATCCATTTAAACAAACCAGGGTTTTCTCAAGTCAGAGTTTCCTCCCTCCCAGACTGACCCTAAGATCATACCTTAGTCCTGATGCGGGTAGGAGTGCTGGAGGATGTCCAGGCACTGCCATGAGGGGCAGGGAGGCACAGATATCTCATCCTCAGCAGCAGGGCTCCCGCGTAGAACCTTCTGCCCGAATCCCTCACCCAGCCTCACAGCTCCCCAGATCTGCTCCATGTCACTGTCCTGTCAGTCTCCACTGCTCTCAAAAACACGAATGTAGTGCTTTGTAACCGTGTCAACCATGACTGAGCTAGAACTACATTTCCCAGAATTCCTTTCCTATAGGATTTCAGGTTGGAGTTTGTCAAAAGAGGAATGCATGCAAAACGTGGAAGCGGGAGAAAAGCTGTGGCCGTTGCTCTCTCGAGTCTGTTCCTGTGCAGGTGAGGTGAGGGACAGATGCAGAGGTGCCAAAGATCTAGCATGTGTCATTCTCAGTTGCCTACCTGTCGTCTTAGAAGCACTGGTTCAAGATTTTCTCTGATCCTCCAGCTGCCCGGTCAGACCCCTTTCCCCCAGCTCCCACAATTGCATAAAACCTTATTTCTATAATAAATCCTTTATTCCCTATGGTCACAATGGCCTACTTCCTCAACTGAACCCCATCTGGTCCACTAGGGAAATAGTTTCCATTCTACGTAGGTTCTCCGTAGCAGGATCAGTAATTGTCCCCCAGATATTCCTTCTATTCTGATTCCTGTTAGTTCGAAAGCCCCACACCTAGAAGTTTCCGCTGGTCTGATGGCCGTGCAGCTAGGGATTCCATTTCCAAACCTTTCCTGCAGCTGGGGATGCCTAGGTGACAAAGTTCCAGCCAATAGGATACAAGAGGAAGTGATGTGTGAAACTTCTGATCGTGCCCTGGAAGGGAAGCAGCTTGCTTCCCATTCTGCCCCCTCCTTTCCCTGTTCCAGCTCACTGAAATGCAGACGGGGTGGATGAGAGCTAACCACAGCTGGGGAGCCCCAACCAACACCCTGGGAGATAGTGGAGTAACAAGAAAGAAGGAACCACAGCCCCGGAGAGGACTCATGGAGCAGAGCTGCCTTTCCCCTGGACCACCTACCAATCTAAACTTTTAGGTGACAGAAATAACCCTCTCTCTCATTGAAGTCACTGTCACTATGGACTCAGTTAAAGGAGCTGAGCAAAGACTCTATTACTTTTCCTCCGTGGCCATCTTCACCTCACTCATCAAGGCCAAAGTAGGGTAAGATCCTTGTGGGACTCACGACATCCCAGAACAAGGAGCCAGATGCCGGGCAGAGGCTCCCCGGTCCCTCTTCTTTGGGAGCCATCAAGCCTCTCTGGGGATTCCTTCACCCTCTGCTTTATGTCTCCAAGTGGGACAGGGAGCACTTGCCCCAGAGATTCATTCTATTGCCCTCTTCCCAACTCTTCCGCCTTTCTACCACCTCAGAAGGGTTTGAGCCCTTTTAATGCAAGACAACAGCATCATCCCTGGCTCTTCGGTGGTTTTAGGCATAAACTACACGCCGTGAGTTTGTCCAGGCTTTGTCTGCTGCAGAGACTGTTTGCTGCTAACAACTTCAAATGCCTACTTAGAAATCCTAAAGGTGACTTTTTAAAACCACTGTTGCTGCCCATGTTACGTGCTTCACAGGCAGTGAGTCTAGAATACGTCTGCTGCTACATGAAAGGAAGAAGGTGGACCAATTAATGCCTGTCAGCATCATCTCCAACACCTATAGAGAGCGTCAAGCTAAACACAGTTCATTTCCTCTGTGACCCAGCCCTGGGGACTAATTTCCTCATTTGTGAAATGGACATAATAGGAACCAGACCAAAGCAGTGACTTGCCCAAACACACACAGACCGGAAGTTACAGAAGAGAATTTAATTTCAAACTCATGCTTTTTCAACTACACAACTTTGTACGGGGTGGGGGGGCTAAGGAAAATGGACCTCGGTTTCTCTTTCCATTTTGTTTTTTTCTAAGTTTTATTTGCTTGGTGTTGTAGAATTTTGATGATTGCTGTTCCTTCCTCCCCCTGCCCCCACCCCGTAAAAGAGGATTAGATTAAATTCATGTTTAAAATGATCTTTTAATGTTTTATGTACTAGGCAGAAGTAGATGATTAAATAACACAAACACATTTTAAAATCATATTTACCTTCAGAATAATGCGAGATTAAAACAGATGCAAAGAGGGGCGCCTGGGTGGCTCAGTCGGTTAAGCGTCCGACTTCAGCTCGGGTCACGATCTCACCGTCCGTGAGTTCGAGCCCCGCGCCGGGCTCTGGGCTGATGGCTCAGAGCCTGGAGCCTGCTTCCAGTTCTGTGTCTCCCCCTCTCTCTGCCCCTCCCCCGTTCATGCTCTGTCTCTCTCTGTCTCAAAAATAAATAAACGTTAAAAAAAAAAATTTTTTTTAAATAGATGCAAAGAGATTTTAAAAGACATACTTTTTAATATACTCCGGATTTCTAAACTAGTATTTATTGTATCGCATTGATAATTTTGATAATTTAACTACAGATATTGAAATCTTTCCCCTGCACATTACACTAACCTCAGAAAAGGAATCTTGCCTTTGAAAATCTGTGATTTCTACAATTACATACAAATGTTATATAAATGTTTTGAATTTATATAACATATAAATTTTTTTTTTTCTGTTGAACCAGAGTTCTCTTTATCTTCCCTAATACCGCTCTAGAACGATTTATTTCTCTTCTGCAGATTTAGTGGTGAGAGCAGGAGAGAGTTTTGGAAGCAGGGTGTATTAGTCTCTGTTGCCGCTATAACAAATTGCCACAAAGTTAACGGCTTTAAAAATAAATTTATTCTTGGGGCACCTGAGTGGCTCAGTCGGTTAAGCGTCCGACTTTGGCGCAGGTCATGATCTCCCAGTTATGAGTTTAAGCCCCATGTCGGGCTCTGTGCTGACAGCTCAGAGCCTGGAGCCTGCTTCCAAATCTGTGTCTCCCTCTCTCTGCCCCTTTCCCACTTGCACTCTGCCTCTCTGTCAAAAATAAACACTAAAAAAAGTTTTTTTATAAATAAATGTATTCTTTTATGATCCTGGAAGTCAGCACTCCAAACTCCATTTCACTGGGCTAAAGTGAAGGGCAGGGCTGGGTCCTTCTGGAGACTCTAAAGGAAAACTCATCTCCTTGCCCTTCTCAGCTTCTAGAAGCCACTTGTATTTCTTGGTTAGCCGCCTCTTTCCTCATCTTCAAAGTACCTCACTCCCACCTCCATTCTGTCATCATATTGCTCTCTCCTGTGACTCTAACTCCTCCTGGATCCCTCTTATAAGGACCATTGTTATGACACCTGGATCACCAGATCAACCGGGGTAATTCCCCATCTCAGGATTCTTCATTTATTCTCATCTGCAAAGCCCCTTTTACTATGTCAGATAACCTGTTCACAGGTGCTGAGGGTTAGGACACGAACATCTCTGGGGGGCTTATGCAGCCTCCCCAGTGGGGAGAGGAGTTGGGAGTAAGGCTGTGGAGATGAATGGAAACCAAGATGCATGTAGGTTGTGACAGTGAAAATGAGAGAGGCAAGAGCAGAGGTCTGGGCACCGGAAGGCCTGGTCAGGACCAGCAGCATCATTTGCAGAGCCTGGTGTAAAATGGAAATGCAGGGCCTTGCTCCAAAATTGTTAAGAATTTCAAGAAAGCACAACAGAGCATTAAGCCAAGTGTGGAGCCCTTCTGAGTGCACAGCCCAGTGCAGCTGCCCAGGTTGCATACTCACGAACCCAGCCCCATAACGGAGTTAGAATCCAATCTGGGGCATTTGCCAATTCTTTAATTTTGGACAAAGTCCTGAACTCTTTCTTAGCCTCAATTTTCTTATCTATAAAGTTTAAAAATATATATAACTCTTGTATTAAAAAATTACCAAAAACCTTCTGGCTTACAATAACTTTACTCTCTCACAGTTCTGGAGGCCAAAAGTCCAAAATCAGGCTTGGTTCCCTCCGGAGACCCAGAGGTAGAATCCATTCCATAACTCCTTCCGAGCTTCTGGTTAAATCTTCCTGTCCTTTCCCTTGTAAGGACTCCAGTCGTTGGATTTAGGGCCCACGCTCGATGCAGGATGACCTCACCCCAAGATCTTTAACTGATGTACAACTGCAAAGACCCTCTTGCCAAAAAAGGGTCACAGGAGTTAGGATTTGGACACTGCTGTTGGGGGAGCACCCTATTCAACCCACGACCACAGGGTTGTCGTGAGTATTCAAGGTATTATATATGAAGTGCTCAACAGAGCACCTGGGATATTGGAGGCCCTAAAAATTATATCTATTATCAGCAGTAGTAATGGTAGTATTTAATGGATTAAAAGTAAAACTGGAACGTATACCTGATAATGACTTAACATCTTAGAATGGAAATCCAGAGGAGAAAAATGACTTGAAGGAATATCAGAGGGGGAAACTGAGGAGACTGTTTATTCCCAAGACAGGCCGCACACAAGATGGGAAGGCCCTGAAGTGCAGGCTTGTCAAAAACGCAGAGGAGTCCCCCGGGGGGCAAACCCAGGAACGGTAGGAGGAAGCCCCAAAGTGGAGGCAAAAATGGGCACAGGAAGGCCCAGGGGAAGAAAGGGGTGCCCTGGCAGGTAAGACAAGGAGTCACCCATGTGCCCATTCTGTTGTCAGTCATCTGCACCTACTAGAGTCAGCCTGGTGCCAGGCACCAGGGTTAGCAGGCAGAAGGAGGATGCTCCATCGAAGAAAGATTTCTTCTTCTTCTTCTTTTTTTGACTTTTTTTCTGGAGCAACCTTTTAAAGGTTGTTTACTTTGGTCGTGAAATTAATTTAAGGCGTTGGAAAATACTAGAGGAAAACAGGAAACCGGAGCAGACAACCGTGGTTCGGAGAAAACCCCGGGCTGGGAAGCAGACAGACTAGGCTTGAACCCGCTCACTAGCAACAGGGCCTTGGTCATGTCACGTAAACTCTCCTAGCCTCAGTTTGTTCATCTGTAAAATAGGAATAGGAACTCTCCTTGCTTCCCCATGAGGGAGGTCCCTACGTGAGGCGAGCTAACATAGGTGAAACATTGGGACAGGGACTGGAACAGAAAGGGCTGAATAGACGCCCCTTGCCCTTTCAGATCCATGTTTCAGAGAGAAGCCTCCCAATACCCTTGCGCTCACTCGCTATATAATACGACACCCATATTCCCTAAGTCAACTTTCACCAGAGCCTAACAGGCTGTTTTCTTTCAGTTCAGGCGAGATATTTTCCCGGCTGTGTTGTAGCTGGAAAGAAAAGCAAGAAATATAGAATACAGTGAACTTGGGAAATCTTTCCTGTAAAAACCCCAGCAGATTTATCACAGATGTCTGGCCCACTCATGGCCTTCTCCTGAATTCTATTAAAAATAATAACAAACAATCAAGAAACTGAACCCCAAAGCCCAGAAAACAGTGTTCTGGGTCTCTGGCAAAGTGGGGTCATGTACACACACGAGAGACCCGAAGCCCTCCAGGCGCTCCTTGGCTGCTGGGACAAGGAAGTCAGCAATTACTGAGCACCCCTGCACAGGCACCGCGTCATAAGCTCTTTTGGATCCCTGCACGGAGCCCGGGGTCCCAGCGGCCCCCGTTTTGCAGATAAGAAAACGTGAGACTGAGTTTTTGGGGGTTTCGTGTTGTTTTTTTTCTCTGCTGAGATATCAAGCGCAAAAGCACATCGGCTTATCCGGAATGCAGGGGCTCTGATTTGGCAGGTCTGAGGTGGTGCTCTGGCCTGAGTACTCTTTAGAAGTGTCAGAGCTATTCCAGTGGATACGTTCTTCAGACCAAGAACCACCGCACCACAGGATCCAGGGCTACGGGATCTGGACAGGCGTATCAGCTCTTCCGATATCTAACGAGGCCGCGCTGGACGTTACTTAATCTCTGTGAGCCTCAGTTTGTACTTCCGTCAAATGGGGGTAATTACACCTAACCCGTAAGGCTGGTTTTTTTTGTTGTTTTTTTTTGTTGTTGTTTTTTTTTAAATTTTTTTTTCAACGTTTTTTATTTATTTTTGGGACAGAGAGAGAGCATGAATGGGGGAGGGGCAGAGAGAGAGGGAGACACAGAATCGGAAACAGGCTCCAGGCTCCGAGCCATCAGCCCAGAGCCTGACACGGGGCTCGAACTCACGGACCGCGAGATCGTGACCTGGCTGAAGTCGGACGCTTAACCGACTGCGCCACCCAGGCGCCCCCCGTAAGGCTGTTTTTAACCAGGATCAAATACGATCGTGAATACGAGGCATTTATATTAAAGGCTGATACACAGTACGTACGCCATCAGCTATACAGGGAGTATAATTACCGACCAGTCGTGTGGCCTTGAGCAAGTTATTTAACTCTGAGACTTCACGGTCCTCCTTTGTAAAATGAGGAATGTTAGGACAGAATCTTTAGAAAACACTTGGCTCTACTTAACCTTGAACGGGCCCCTGTTAATATGTCCCTCTGCCAACAAGGAGGGAAGTCACTGGCCGCTTAAGGGCCGAACCAAGTCTGGGCAAAGACAGTAAGCTGAGCAAGCAGGCCACGATTGTTCCAGCCCAGTGTATTTTGGTTCTGTCCCCCGAAGGGCCGGCCCAGCTCCTGCAGGCGGCATTAGCAGCCAATGCTTGCTGAAAGGCCTGCAAATGGTGCCCAACTGGCTCTTCCGTCCTCCCGCTGCCTCGACTTACCTAACAAGCCGTAGGCAGCAGGGAGGAGCGGGGCTGAGGCGGAGGTCACAACGGTAAGCTCTGGCACCTGGTATTGCTCCATGGTGACCTCCGCCTCAGCCCCGCTCCTCCCTGAAAGATCAGTTCTTTCTGTCGGACTTTCTGTGGAACAGTGCTGTGCCGGATGTCTGAGCAAAAGAGACACAGGCCCACCAAGGACTTGAGTGCGGGGCTCACCGGGGGCGGTGGCAGGGCTGGAGCCTGTGACCTATCTCAGCGGGGTCTGGAGGCTCCTTCGTCCCAGCCCACAGGGCCTCACTGGAGGTTCCATGTAGGCTCCAAAGGAGGTGCTCTGTACAGCCCAGGCCATGTCCACGAATGGCAGTGACTCAGGCTTCTTTCAGTCTCTGCACAACTCCATCTATGAGCAGGTCTCCCTGTCATCCGTGCCCCCCGCCCCCCATGAGCTGTCCCCTCAGCCACAGCACTGCACACCTGGAAAAGGCAGAGGGAAACGAGGCTTGTGGAGGTGATATGACTTGCCTACAGCCACACAGCTGCCAAGAACAAGACAGGGCAAGCCACGAGGTCTGACAGCAGGCCGTGCGCACGGAGCCATTTTATCCAGGAAAGAACCCTGGCTTCAGAGATGGAGAAGGTGACTTCTAGCTTGGTCTTAGCGCACTGGATGCCCCTACAGTAAACTTCTCCTTAATCTCTCCACACTCTCTTCCCAAAGGGGAAAGGCAGGGGGCGTTTCAAGGAAGATAGAGATTTCAGATGGGGACTGAAAGACTTTTCGAGTCCTTCTGGCCCAGAAGTGCAGTCCTTGGTAATCAGGGTCCACATCTCAGCCCACTTGCTCTCTGCAGAGAGAATCCACTGTAAGGACTTAATAAGAGACTAATGCAGGGGGAATCACCCGATGTGTAGTAGGTATTAAGTCATAGCAATAATAATAATAGCAACATGATATAGGGCTCACTGTGTGCCAGGCACTGTTCTGTGAACTTCCCACATATTAACTCTTTTTTTTTTTTTTTTTTTTTTTTTTTTTTTTTTTTTTTT